>NC_057810.1:413022926-413139534 GCF_018294505.1 Triticum aestivum
CCTATACATTATATTTTCTACACCTCCGGAAGGCGGTACAAACTAGGTCATATCCCACGAGTCACACAGGACGATAGACGACACATCTAGTATGAACTAGTGATACCACCACTAACTCAGACCGATCCGTAGTAATCCTCGTAGAAGTCACCTCCATAGCCGGGAAGCTCAACATGATCATCCGGGAACAGACGATCTCGCGGAGCTTGTGGACCATAGGGGCTAGGATGCGGTCTTGGACCAACAGACGGTGGCCTGCGGGGACCGCGAGGTGGGGTGATGCCTCCTACATCACGCCAACCCATCACGTCTGGCAAAGCAGATCTCACAGGATAGAGATCGCGCATATCCGAATATCCAGCTTGCACCGCCGGTGCAAACCGAGTCAACGCGGCCCAATGGTCAGCACGGGTATTGAAGAGCTCTAGCCTCAAGGCCCGATTTTCACGGTCCTTATCCTCGAGCATCTCAGCAGTGGTGCGAGTCCGTGAATCCTCCTGAGTGGGGTCAGCATAGATAGCCTGGAGATACCCTTGTGCTCCCGGAAGTGATCCTGGCATATACCGGAAATCAGAGTCCCGAAATAGGCCAGACCTGACTCGCATGATGGTCATCATAGAGTAGGCGGCGTCCTGCACAGCCATCTCAATAGTAACCCCGAGCCCATAGGAGCAGTGAAGGGGCTCGGTGGATCCAGGATAAGATGGAAATATCCTGACAGTGCAGAGATACTGGCTTTGATTAAAGTCTCGAAATTGCTCTTCGACCGTGTACTCAGGATACCAACGGTATCCAGCCTCAGTCATTACCTTGACCAACATGGCAGTATGGCCGGGTACATCTAGGCATCGAGTCAGGCGAACCACTTGATTGAGGTCGCGAGTGGCCATCTGAAAGCACAACCATAATGCAAAGGCATTAGAATTTCTAGCAAAATTTCGGCAGCATAACAGCTGTAAATGCTCAAGAAGGATTTTGAGACATTTGACAAAGGATTTCATACACACTCAACAACATCATATCAAGTTCTGAGTCCATCCTAGCAACATAATGTGGTAGTAAAACTGAACTAGGCTTGTATCCATCAAACCTATAAGGTACTACTGATTAGTAACACGTGATCCTGATAGAGAGAAAAGATCCTAATTCCTTAACCCCCGGTGGAAGAATAGACTGACTCAGATCAGAATGTCATAAGATAAAGGAGTAAAAAAGAGCCTTACGTTCCAACCCACAAACAATTCCCCTACATATAACTAAAGAATTTCTAGACTCAACATCGACCAGTTTGGCTTGGAGAACCTACAGGCAGTCCGGCTCTGATGCCAACGCTGTCAGGACCCCGACTCGATGTCACATAGATCTAGCTGGTAACACCTCATATCACTTTGCGGCCTCACGCACGGTATACCCACGGGTGTCGCCTTACCTTTTCCCGGGACCGTTTGCGCCTTTTGGCTCACGTATATGATAGTGTCGCTAGCATCCATATGATAAGGAGCCCGGGCTGACATGACTAGTCGTACATCCAAAGTGGCACAGACTTACAGGGACAGGCATCCATGACCCAGCTTCAAACGTGTCGGTCATCAGCAAGTGGGTCCGGGCTGTAGCACTGGGCTAGCAGGACTCCGGTAAACCGGGCTGTAGCGGGCTAACAGGACTCCGGTACTCAATGCGTGACATTTCCCCGAAGGGACAGACACAGGAACGAAGAAGGACACATGCCGGCCAGCCTAAGTGTTCCGGAGCAGTAGCAAGCTACCCTGGCTCAGTGGAGACACTAGGAGACATTTCCCGGTAAGAGAGGCTACTAAAGATAAACAACTAGATAGTCAGATCCCACACATACCAAGCATTTCAATAACATACACACAATATGCTCGATATGTGCAAATACAACATGGCATCACAACATGACTCTATGACACGAGTACTTTATTTAAGGCTCAGAGAGCCATACATAACATACACATAGATACGGGTCACATAACCCAGCATTCAAGTCATACAGTCATACAAACCAGCAGCGGAAGTAACTTGTCTGAGTACAGACAACTAGTAAAATAAAGAGGCTTGGAAAGCCTAACTATACTACGTGGTCCTTCACAAGCTCAGGATCACCACCTGGGCCTTAGCCTACTCATTGATGTCAACGTCTACGAAGAACCCATCAGAAGGGGTTGCAGCGTCTTCTATAAAAATATAGATTATAGCAACATGAGTACAAAGGTACTCAGCAAGACTTACATCAGATCCTACATACATGCACATTATCAAGAAGGGTTGGTGGAGTTATTGCAGCAAGCCAGCTTTGACTCTTGGCTAGGCTATCCTACGAGACTCCAACTTGAAATGGTTTTGCGCACACGAGTCCACTACTCACCACTTCAATACACTACCGAGGATCCACCTCCGTCTTCCTACGGAAGAGCCATCCTCGGCACTCACACTTATCTTGAGGCTTTTAGTTGTTTCCATTTACTTGTCTATGAACTGTATAGGCAACCAAGTAGTCCTTTACCGCGGACGCGGCTATTCGAATAGATCATGATAACCCTGCAGGGGTGTACTTCTTCATACATGTTTCCACCACTTAGCGTCTGCACACGACATGTGCTCGGCAGACTTCAAGCGAAAGCCAACGTGGGTGTAGACCACGACCTACCTAAACACCTAAGCCTCTAGTCCAGGTTTATCGCCTATCCAGGTTCCATCCGCAGGGAGTCCGGCCGAGGTTTCCCATACGGCCCCGAACGATGTGTACATGGTTCCGTGACACCTAACGGGTGCCCGGTATTCCCGGCCACGTACCTACCGCATCACAGCCCACCCCTACGGTCAGCGCTGTCCACGGCCTCCAGTAGGCTACAAACACCAGAAACTACTTGCAACTCCTGGACAGAGAACTAGGGTGAATAAGAAGTCGAGCGGGGTCATATTTCAGGGCCAATGCATGGTAGTAGCTGTATCTTAAATCACACATACAGATCTCAGTGCTTAAGGTCGGCTTCAATGAAACAACCCACCATGTACTCCTACATGGCCTCTCATCGATACCTTTACCAAATCGTGTTCACCACATTACTCTCATTACCGACATGATCATTTCACTCTAGCCCATCAACCAGATGAACCAGACCTGACACGACTCTAAGCATAGCAGGCATAGCAAGGTAGGAACAACACATACATATGGCTCAATCAACTCCTACACATGTTAGTGGGTTTCATCTAGTTACTGTGGCAATGACAGGTCATGCAGAGGAAATGGGTTCAACTACCGCAGCACACAGTAGTTTGAAACGCGTTGTCTTAATGCAGTAAAGGAGAGCAGGAGCAAGAACATGGGATTGTATCGATATGATCAAATGGTTGGTTGCTTGCCTGATGGTTCGATGCACTGATACGGTTCTTTGTTAGGCTAATCACGATACTCCTCGGAGGCAGAACCTGCCGCAAAGAACACCGATACACAACCATCACCAAACAATGTGCGACAATATGATGCATGCATGAAACATGGCAATATGAGTGTGTTGGGCTAATGCAACTAAGACCAGAAGGGTTTGAACCAATTTGAACCAAAGATTCAAATTTCAAACTCATACATGGCCCTTTAAAGTGTTATATCTTGTTCTGCATTAAACATCAAGTTAACTTGTTTAATCATGCATGAAAATAGTACAGATGGATAGGTTGGATTTTTCTGATCATTTTTCATATATAATTTGTCTGATTTGGAGTTACATATTAAAAGTTATGAATTTTTGAAGTTTAAACTATATTCTGGAATTTCCTATATTAGATTAAATCTAGAAAATCAATTATTGCGTCAGCCTGACGTCAGTGTGACATCAGCAGGTCAACGGGACACGGTCCGGGTCAAACCTGACAGTGGGTCCCGCGTGTCAGTGTGATTAGTTTAGTTAAAGTTTAATTAAAACTAAACCTATTTAATTAACAGGGCTGGGCCCCACCTGTCATTGACTCAGGAGAGTCAACCAGGGCCCACCCGTGGTCAAACCCGGGTCGGCTGCACCGGCGATTAGCCGCCGGCGAGCCCGACGCGGCGGTGGAAGTGGTTTTTGCCGTTCCGACAACCAAATGGGTCGCGGAGGCCATCGGAGTGGAGCTGAGGAGGAGCCGCAGCTCTTGGTGGAGTCCGTTGGGGTCGGGGTGGCCGGAGTTGGCGCCGGCGACGACTTTGGCGGCCACCGGAGTTCGGCCGAAGTCGAACTTGACGCTAGAGGGGTCGGTGAGGTGCGGGGAGTAGCTAGTTAGGTGCTACGTGACGCGGTGAGCATGATGGACACCGTGGAGTGGCCGGAGGATGACCGGGAGCACGTCGGCGACGAGCTCTGCGGCGGTGGGTGCGGTTGAGCTCCGGGAGGTCGCTACACGGCTCGGGAGCAAGAAAAGAAGGGATGGGAAGATGGCTAAGCTCACGGGGAGTTCGACGAAGCACTTGGTGCAGCCGGGGACGGACCGGAGCGACGACGGCATTGAAGGGGATCTCCGGCGACGGCTGTTCGGTCGAGGTCGATGCGGTGGGCTCGGGCCTTGCGAGCGCTGGGGGCTCGGCTTGCTCGAAGGAGAGGAGGGTGGCGGAGCTCCTGGACACTGCGGCACGGCGTGGGGTTGACGGAGGGCGTGGCTACGGCGAGGGGGTGGCGGCGATGGCGTCGGCCATGGCGGGGGAGCGCGAGATAGAGGGGTTGGGGGAGAATGGAGGTGTCCTGCGGGTTCACGGCGCTGCGTGGAGCTCATCCATCCAACCCCGAGGCGAGGAGGTGGAGCAGGGCGGCAGCCAGCTGCGTGGCGCACGCTGCGGTCGCCGTCGGGCACCTGCCTGCCTGCCTGGCCGGCAAGCAGCTCGCTGGAGCGGCGCTGGGCTGGGCCGGCAGGTGGGCCGGGTGCTGGGCGCCAGGTAAGGTTTTGCTATTTTTCCTGTTTTCTGTATTTTTAATACTTCTGCAACTTTGTTGAATTATTAAAAATACTTAGGCAACTCCTAAAATCACCAAACTACTCCTGGTCCATAGTTGGATTATTTCCAACATGAAACATTTTAGTTTGGAGATATTTGAGCATTTGAATATTTTATATAATTTTAAATGCCCAAATTCAAATATTTATGATTTAATTCAAAAACCCTAAGATGGCCTAGGAAAATGTGCATCACTTCTGGCAGAGGTTCTGAACCAAGACAAAAATGATGGGCGTTTTAGAAGGGCATTTCAGGTTCATTGAAAAAGTTTTTTGTAAACCCTAGTTGATTTCGGAGGGGGCTGGGGGTTCTGTCATCCCCATTTCAGGTTTCTGATGAAAGAATAAACATGATGCAACACTCTAATGCATGAACTAGCTAGGGTGTGACACCCTCACTCCTTAGTCCCGTCCTGGTGATCCGGTCGGGGCTAATGGTGGCTAAGGTATGTGCGGGGCCGGGCCCTGCCGACATAGAACACAAGCAAATAGGAAGGAAATCGTAAAATCTAGCAAATACAGAAGCAAATATTACAAACCATAGATTGTTCTCACAATACCAGACACAAATTTAAACGCCTCCACGAGGCATGGTGCATGTTGCAGGAATCAAAGCAGGAAAAAGGCCGCGAGAAGATCACCCCTGGGCCGCGCCACCCCTCGTGGTGGAGTCGCGCTTGTCAGCCCCACCTCCTAGAGCTGCAGAGCCGGCAGCGCCTCGCTTGGGCGCGGTGTTGAAGGCACGGAACTTCGACAACAAGGCCTCCGCTCGACCCTTGACAGCTTCAGCAGTAGTGGCAGAGCACTTGGCGTCCACGGGCTCCAGCAGGTCGTCGAGGTTGGCGTCGGGGTTGCGTAGGTAGACGTGGTTGAGGATCCGCGTCAGCGCTGCGGAGGAAAGGATGCGAGCCTCGACTTCAGCCATGGGGCCGATGCCAATCATGACTTCCTCAAGCGCATCGACGAGGAAGGGAACCAGCTTAGCGGGGCCTTCCTTGGATCCGGCCAGCGGTTTCTCCAGGCCCCCGTCGTATAGCGTTTTCAGCACTATGCGAGCCCTCTCCTCATAGTGCGTGAAGGCCGCGTGGTCCTCGGCCAAGACCTTCGCCTCGGCATCCAGTTCGACCCTCTCCGTCTTCAGCGCTTGCTCCAGCGTCTTCAGCCGGTCACAGTCGGCTAAGAGTTTGGCGTCGTGGTCCTTGACAGCAACCTCCCGAGCCTTCAGCTCCTCCTCCTTCACCTGGCATGCTCCTGGCCAGGGCGTAGCTACTCCTGCAGCAGATGGGCAGAAAGCAGGGGGTTCAAAGAGGGAAACGGGAGGAGCATGGGAAGGAGAAGAAGCGGACGTCGGTGCTCATCTCCGGCGAAGCTTGCCAGCGATGACGTGGCACGAGGCGAAGGCTCGGGCTCCTGCTGAGACGAGGGAGGAGGAAGGGCTGTGATCCAATCGGGATCGAGCTCTGGCTGGCTGCGCGAAGGTTGGGTGAGGCATGATCTGGAGGACAGGGGAGATCCAGGAGAGGAGTGGCGGCTGCGGGTTGGCTCGGGATGGATCTCGAGGGGAACCAGAGAATGGCGGCGGGAGGAGGATCCCTAGAAATTAGGGATTTGTCTGATGATTGCACTGCTATTTATACTAGGTGGTGGTTAGGGTAGAAGTTTATCTGGTCCGTCCAATCGAAACCGGGTGGTTGAGAATAAATAGGCTAGGGAGTCCAATAAATAAAATGAAGATATTTTCAGGATGTTTGGGGATGATCGGGATCCAACGGTGATGACTGAGCAGGTCGGGTTCGGGGCAGGTTTTGGAGGCACGCGAGGGGTCTGAGAGAGGTCGACCAAAACAAGGGTCTGACAATTGGTCAACAGAGACAAAGAGAGAATCGGCAACTACGAACGGATGCAAGCTTTATGAAAACATGCAGATGCAAAGCACATGATGCCATGAGATGAGATGCATGACATGAGCAAAATGCAAAACAAAAGACAAAAAACCAACCACGAAGGAGATATCACAACACATAGCCGGAAATGGCAAGAGTTGGAGTTACAATTATGGAAAGTTGTATCCGGGGCGTTACACCAGGGGTGCGTCCTCCCCTCCTCGCCTGGCGCCGGCCTCGTCGTCGTCGGGCATGGAGCAGAGGGTGTTGGACCTGTGCCAGGGGGAAGTCTCCCCTGTCCCCTCGAAGGTCGCCTCCGAGTCACGCTCCTCGTCCTCGTCATCATCTCCCTCCTCTTCTCCACTGGATTCACCAGAGGACAGGCTCACTGTCGCCGTCGCCGCCTGGCCCTCTGGATCCTCCGCTGGCACTAGACCAACCCCGTCGAAGGTGGGCATGGTGTCCACCACCAGCTTCCAGTCATCATGAAGGAACAAAGGGACCGAAGCATCCACCGGGCCTGCCACTTCTGCTCCAACCAAGAAGCGGAGGGCCGCGGTCAGATCCTCGTCGTTCAGGGCGTTCAAGCTCAAGCGGAGGATGATGTCCGCATCCGCGAGCCTCC
The DNA here is from genome assembly GCF_018294505.1 of Triticum aestivum. NCBI lineage: Eukaryota > Viridiplantae > Streptophyta > Magnoliopsida > Poales > Poaceae > Triticum > Triticum aestivum. The sequence goes on from NC_057810.1 coordinate 413,030,424, forward strand.
ACAGCGGGCGCGAGTGCGCCTGAAGAGGGGCCACCCGATGCAATAGGAACTCCCTCAGGAGCGAGGCCCTGGTCAGCTTCGCCGCCCTCAGACTGCCCGGCCTTAGGTCGGCGTTCATATTCTCCAGCACTAGCTTCGCCCGCCGATCATCAAGCTTCGTGTGGGACCACGCCTCAATAGCCTCAGGCTGCTTTGTGGGCAGCTCCAGCAGGGGGTTGTGGCACCTAGTGTCCACCATGACCCACTTGCTCCGGAAGCCCTCGGCCCTCTTCCTGGCCTTTGAGATGGCATTGGACTTGGAGTACGCAACAAAGCTCGCGCACGCCGAGATATTGCCGCCGGAGACCCGGAGGGAGAAGAAGTGGCACAACAAGGCTACGGAGGGCACCACCCCGACGTGCGCCTCACAGTAGTAGGCGAAGATCGACAAGAGAAGGATGGAGTTGGGATGGATATGCAGAGCATGCAACTGATACGGGCGAAGGACAACAAGGAAGAACTCGGAGAAAGGAGGGACCAGACCAGCGATAACGGCGCTCATGAAGAAGGGGTAGAAGGTGCTCCCCTTGTCCTCCGGCCGGGCGGAGCCAAGCCGGAGCGTAGTCTCTCCCATCTCGTTGATCTGCAACGCCGCCATATGGCGTGTGAGGGCGAGATTCTTCTCCGTCACATTGGGAGAGACCAGGGCCAGCGAGTACCAGGCCGATGCAGCCCCAGCCGGGGTCTTGCGGGGAGCCATCGTTCACCGGAGGAGAAAGAATGCGGCAATCTGGAGATTTTGGAGGCAGGAGGGCGAAGAGCAAGAAAGGGGATCTGAAGCAAGGAGGACGAGAGTAATGAAGGTAAGGCTAACCCCGGGCCAGCCTTTTGTCAGTCGAGCAGTTGCCGAGGCAGCATGGGGAAGCGGAGGCGCCCACGTCCAATCAACCGCCACGCGGCACCCAAGGTCGCACGCTGATGGGGCCCGCGGCGCTCCGCACTTGCCCCTTCGCTTCTCCGCTAAGCCAAGTCCGAGCGCGCCTTGGGCCCGGGGGCTACTGTCGGCGTTCTGGGAACGGGGGTCCCTAGACTTGCCTGTGTGCGGCCTGCGGCGTGCCTCAAGTGGTAGCCCAGTACGGCCCACCTTCATCAGCGCAAGACTCAAGACCCTCATGAGGGGCCAAGCCTCATGTGGCGGATGACACAAGACTTCCTCAGGAACGTCCTCGCGAGGCAGGCTCGCGAGGAGGCGGAGAGATCAAGGCAGGATACCTCACGAGGTGCTCGTGATGCAAGCCATGACGAACGAGACCAGGCGGGCGCCAGGCGGGCGCCGACCTGTGCAGTGTCCTTGTTTCCTCTTTGGTGCAAAGGGGGCAAGCACAGGCGTGGAGTACCGAGGCATTAGGCAAAGGTTGCCATTTTAGTGCAACGAGACCAAGACCAGCAGAGTGATACGTCCATTTTGCATCATGCTTTTATGTCAATATTTACTGCATTATGGGTTGTTATTACACATTATATCTCAATACTTATGGCTATTCTCTCTTATTTTACAAGGTTTACCATGAAGAGGGGGAATGCTGGCAGCTGGAATTCTGGCTGGAAAAGGAGCAAACATTGGAAACCTATTCTGCACTGCTCCAAAAATCCTAAAACTCCACAAAACATGTTTTTGGAATTAATAAGAATTATTGAGCAAAAGAAATACATCAGGGGGACCACACTTTGGCCAGGAGAGTGGACCCCCCTACTAGGCGCGCCCCTTGTCTCCTGGGCCCCCTGGTGGGCCCCCGGTGTCCATCTTCTGCTATATGAGAGCTTTTACCCTGGAAAAAATCGTTGGCAAGCTTACGGGATGGAACTCCGCCGCCACGAGGCGGAACCTTGGCGGAATAAATCTAGGGCTCCGGCGGAGCTGTTCTGCCGGGGACACTTCATTTCGGGAGGGGGAAATCATCAGCAACGTCATCACCAACGATCCTCTCATCGGGAGGGGGTCAATCTCCATCAACATCTTCACTAGCACCATCTCCTCTCAAAACCCTAGTTCATCTCTTGTATCCAATCTTGTATCAAAACCACAAATTGGTACCTGTGGGTTGCTAGTAGTGTTGATTACTCCTTGTAGTTGATGCTAATTGGTTTACTTGGTGGAAGATCATATGTTCAGATCCTTAATGCATATTATTACTCCTCTGATTATGAACATGAATATGCTTTGTGAGTAGTTACGTTTGTTCCCGAGGACATGGGTGAAGTCTTGCTATTAGTAGTCATGTGAATTTGGTATTCGTTCGATATTTTGATGGGATGTATGTTGTCTTTTCCTCTAGTGGTGTTATGTGAACGTCGACTACATGACACTTAACCATTATTTGGGCCTAGAGGAAGGCATAGGGAAGTAATAAGTAGATGATGGGTTGCTAGAGTGACAGAAGCTTAAACCCTAGTTTATGCGTTGCTTCGTTAGGGGCTGATTTGGATCCATATGTTTAATGTTGTGGTTATGTTTACCTTAATACTTCTTTTGTAGTTGCGGACACTTGCAATAGGTGTTAATCATAAGTGGGATGCTTGTCCAAGTAAGGGAAGTACCCAAGCACCGGTCCACCCACATATCAAATTATCAAAGTATCGAACGCGAATCATATGAACGTGATGAAAACTAGCTTGACGATAATTCCCATGTGTCCTCGGGAGCTCCTTTCTCATTATTAGAAATTGTCCAGGCTTATCCTTTGCTACATAAAGGATTGTGCCACATTGCTGCACTTTATTTACTTTATTTACTTGTTACTCGTCACTATTTATCTTATCACAAAACTATCTATTACCTATAATTTCAGTGCTTGCAGAGAAAACCTTACTGAAAACCGCTTATCATTTCCTTCTGCTCCTCGTTGGGTTCGACACCCTTACTTATAGAAAGGACTACGATAGATCCCCTACACTTGTGGGTCATCACACAGCAGCAGGATGGAGGTCACCGTGGAGCCCAAGACGGCGTCATCGCCAGTACCTTTGGCAGCCGAAGACCAACTTTAGTCAGGATAACTTGTACTAGATGTTCCCCTTCAGAATGGCCATTGTTGGAGCCCTTCCTGCTCAATATTTGGGAAGAGGACTAGGGCCTCTATAAATAGAGCAAGCCACCACAGTAGAGGGCATCTGGAGATCTCAGAGAGTCCTAATCAGAGAGAGAGAGAGAGGCGATCGAAATCACCCAAGCAATTCATCGCACCAGCTCAAGAACACCTCCCGCGAGGCTGTTCTTCCCTTGTACTGTTCATCATCAGCCCCCGAGGCAATCCACCACACCACACACTAGAGTAGGGTATTACACCACAACGGTGGCCTGAACCAGTATAAATCTCGTGTGCCTTCTGTTATTCATTGTTTTTAGCTTAGATTCTCACGAGGCGATCAGACGTGGATCAGTAGGGGGAAGATCTTCATGCGCACTCCAGAGTTTGAACCTTAAGGGTCTACCGGAACCCAACATCCGACATTTTAAGCATATCAGTCAAACGCATACGCAAAAAGATAGGTCTAATCATTTCAGCAAAGCGCTCAAAATCCTCATCATCCTTTTTCTTGGATGGTTTAGGAGGAAAAGGCATGGGTTTCTGAACCCATGTGTCAGATTTAGGGATTCGGGAACCCTTGAGTGGTTCGATCTCTGGGGTGCGTGCGGAGATCTCAACCTGCCCAGCCTGCCTACTTGTGATCCTCCTAGCCTAGCGCGTCAAGCTCAAAGAGACAGAAAGACATAGAGATTTATACTGGTTTGAGCCACCGTTGTGGTGTAATACCCTAATCCAGTGTGGTGTGGTGGATTGCCTCGAGGGGCTATGGATGAACTAGTACAGAGGATGAACAAGCCTAAGGAGGTGAGGTGTTCTTGTGCTGGCGTGGTGCTCTACTTGTTCTGATTTTGGTCCCTTCCTTTGGTGGTGGCTAGGTCCTATATATAGTGGCCTTGGTCCTCTTCCCAAATATGATCGAGAAGGGATTCCACAACGACGGGATTTGAAAGGGGACAATTAGTACAGTCTATTCTGACAAAAGTAGTCTTTGCCTGCAAAAAGCCTCTGGTCGTGACGCTGCAGTGGGCTCGATGATGATCTCCGTCCTGCTGTCCTGGCAGTCTTGGTCTTGTTGCACCAGAATGGAAACCTTTGGCCAATTCCTCAGGACTCCGCACCTGTGGCTTGCCTCCCTTGCACCGAAGAGGAAACCTGCACTCTGCACCCGCCTGTCCTTGGTCGTCATTGCTCACGTCAGCTGAGACTCATGAGGTAGCTGCATAGAACTCTCCGCCCCTCAGGAGCCCTCCTAAGGAGGCCACTTCCTTCAGGGGGTCTTGGCATCGTCCGCCTCGCGAGGCTTGGCCCCTCGCGAGGGTCTTGCGGTGTTGGTGTTGAACCTGGGCTGTACCAGGCCGTCGATGAGGCCATGTGGTGGGCCGCAGGTAGGCAGGACTGGATACCCCAAAATCCAGGACACCGACAGTAGCCCCCGGGCCCAAGGCGCGCTCGGACTTGGCTTCCAGGCGAAGCCAAAAGGCGAGGGCGGAGCGCCGCGGGCCCCATCGGCCTTTGGCCTTGAAGACACGTGGTGGTTGATGGGACTTGGGCGTCTCCACTTCCCCACACCGCCTTGATATCAGGTAGACCCCGCAGCCGCCCGTTGTCAGTGCAACTCGCTCTTCGCAGAGTACTGTGCTCGGCTCTTGTTTCCTGCTTCCCAATCTTGCCACTGTGTCCATAGATCTGGTGCCGGTGCCTGGCTCTATATTGGTGTTTGCCATGGCCCCCAAGCCGAGGAAGAAGAAGGGGCAGCCGCGTGCACCAGCCGGTCGTTCGTCGGCCCTTGAGCAGTCGATGGTGATCAATAAGGAGGGGCTGGACAAGGTTCGCCATGCGCTCGCTGCCGATTCCAATGAGGGGAAGGCAACGGCTGCCCGCCCTACGTCTTGGCGAACCAGAGAGATGAGTGCCACTGAGATCCCCATCCATCTCCATGCTCTTCTTGCTGGGTTGATTCCTCCCTTCTCCCCTTTCTTCAATGTCGTGATGTCGCGTTACCAGATCCATCTGCTGCATCTAGACCCTTGCTCCGTCATCCTCCTCGCCATCTTCGCCTTCCTCTGCGAGGCCATGGTGGGCATCACTCCCTCCATTGCCTTGTTTTTCCATTTCTTCCTGCTTTAGTTGGTGGACGCCCGCCAACGCTCTGGGTACGCGACCTTCAAAGCCGTGGAAGCGACTGCTGGCTCGGGGATCGACTTTGAGCTTTCGCCTGTTGCGAAGGGATTACGGAAGTAGTGGCTCCTGATGGACACCCGCGTTCAACCCCCTACTCATGATTCCTGGGTCGCCAGCTTTGCCTAGCTCCGGCTGGCGCCATGAGAAGCTCACTGACCGGCGTCTTGCTTTCATCTAGAAGAGGTTGTTGAGGGTCCGGGAACTACATGTGACAACGCCAATGGTGGTGAAGGAATTTGTGAAGCAGTGCATTGCTCCCCTCCAGCGCCACTCTCGCCCGATGTGTGACTTCACATGCACCGGAGATCCGATGAGGCTGTAGAAGACGTTGCTTGCTGCTGATACCTTGAGCATGGTGCTCAAACTCCTGACTGGTGAGCCCGAGCCTGCTGACCTTTCGGGGGGGGGGGCTGCCTTCTCTATCTGTGCTCGAACAAGGCAGCCTTCGCGGGGCAGATGCCTCTGTTCGATGAGTGGGGGTTGCTTTCCGAGGACATTGAGGGGCCCCGTGAGAATCCCGTCTTTGTGGCTCCTCTCCTGACCGATCCTGCCGCGTGCGCCCCGAGTGTGGAGGCTGGGGGGCACGCGCCTGCATCAACTGTTGAGAGCTCATCCGGAGGCCCGGCTCCATTGGAGACTCATGAGCCTGAGGGTTCTGGGGCCTGGGAAGGAGCTACCGTGGGACTGGTGCAGCCCCCGGCCCCGGAGGGAGGGGCTTCTAACGCCTGGGACGGTGGCTCCAGTGCGGCTGCTGATGATGAGGAGCCCACTAATGGCCCCGGAGCCACGAGCAAGAAAGTCCCGCCGGGCGCCCCTACCCTTGGGACCCCTGCTCCAGATACCGCGCTGAGCGCTCCCCTCCTGAGGATCACCCGTCAGGATCGGGTCGGCGCCGCCTGTGCCTTGAGTCACTCTTGAAGAGGAAGAGGTCTCCGTGCCGCAACGATGGCACTCGCCGGCTGCTAAAGCCGAGGAGATACGTGGCTGCCGATGAGTAAGTACCTTTGCTCTTGACCCCCAAGCGCGCCGCGTCTTCTCATGGGTGGGGTTTTGCAGGGTCCCCACGAAGGCGAAACCTTGGGAGGCAGGCACCCCCAAGGACTCCGGCTTGGCGTATGCACGCAGCCGCCAGCGCCCCGAGCCCGCGGAAGGCGTGGGACCAACTCCATCCAACATGACGCCGCGAGGGTGCCCCGGAGCCGGGCCCCATGTTCTCTCCCCCCGCAACTCTGCCCGCGAGACGAGGGGTGCGCCGGTGACCCTTCCTCTTGTCATTGTCGGCTGGGGGGTGCCCTCTAGGCAGCCTTCATCTTCAAGTTGTGGGGCTATGCCAGCCGGCTCCCGGTCGGCGACTGGCAGAGCGCCCAGCGCCTCCCGAGCGACTTCCGGAGCTGGGGAAGATCTCGGCGATGGGGCCACGTTTGCTCGTGGGTGCAGCGCGGTGTGCTTTGGGCTTTTTGGTGAAGCGATGCGTGCGATGGTCCATCTTGGTGGGGAGCTTGCCAATGTCGACACCAGGCTTGAGGCAGAGAACCGCCGTTTGGAAGGTGAGTGGCAGCGGCTAAAGGTGGCCATCAACCTTGGGAAGCTTCAGCATGATGAAGCTGAAGCGCGCGCGGCGGCCTTGCTCGCGGCTTCTCGCGAAGCTTGCGCCCGCGCCATGGAAGAGGCCGAGGCAGCCAACCACCGTCGCGAGGCGGCTGAGGAGTGGGAGCGAGATCTTCTGTCTTCAAATGCGGCCCTGCTACGCGAAGTCGAGGAGCGTCGTGCCCTGCTGGCCTCCTCACCAGGTGAGGTGGCCCTTGCCGAAGCGAAGCTCCTAAGGCGCCATGAGGACTTGACGCTGGAGGCTGTGGAACATAGCTTGGCGCTGGAGAGGCTGGAGGTGAGGGAGCGACAAGCCGCCGTGGCTGACAACATTGTCGCTGCCCGAGAAGCTCAGGTTCAGGTGGGGTGGAGAAGAGGGTGGCGAAGGCACGCGCTGAGTTGGATGGAAGGCATCACCTGGACTTGGAGCTGCTTATGGCTGAGCTTGAGGGCCGGACCTTCGTCCTAAAGACCGAGCTGCAGGCTGTGGAGCGCGTGAGAGTGCTGCCCAGGGAGCCCTGGCTTCATACGAATCTTCCCTGAATTCTGCCTGCGTCGAGATATCCTCTCACTGGAAGCAAGCTGAAGACACTGCCTCCCTCCTGGAGAAGGCTTCGAGTGAAAAGTGCCGCCGCCTGACACTGGAGTGCGAGCACGGCTCCATGCTCCAAGGTCTATGCATCAGAGCCAACAACGCCTTGGGTGCCATTTGCGATGAGAGCCCTCCTCACCTGCACGAGAACGACTGCGCCAGCCATCTCCGCTTCTTTACTGACATCGTGACCCGCCTGGAAGATCAGGCCGCAAAAGCTCGCCAGCTTGTTGAGGAGAGGAGCCGGGACCTCCTTGGGCGTGCGCTCTCGCGCACCTTCAGCAACCTCCTGAACCTTGTCTCCCACTTTGATTTTGGCACCGTGCTAACCCCCATGCCTGCGGCCACCCAAGACAAGCTTGCCAAGTGGGTGGATGGTCATGTGGATGCTCTGGTGAAGGAGCTGACTCCTGAGGACGAAACGGCCATGCTCGCCGCCAAAGGAGCTGGTGCTAGTGGTGATGACGAGGAGGACGGCAGCTTTAGCACAAGCAGCGAGGATGGGAGCGACGAAGAAGGCGCGTCCAGCTAGGCCCGTGTTTCTTTTGCTTTAACCTGTTATAACAACAACTCAAACATATTCTTGTGAGAGCATTTTGGGAAGGGGGTTCCCCTTATTATGTGCGAGATTGCTATATGCTTTTGAAGTGACATCCGGAGCGGGGCCCCGCAGGGCTGTGGGTCGCTAAGCAAGGTAGTTGTTTATGACTTATCTTGGGTTTCGGGGGTCTTGTGTGGGGCCTGGCATCACGGCCGGGGCCCTTCTCCTGAGGCGAGCCTGCTGCGGGCTCGCGAGGCCCTGTGCCTCCTGAGGGTCCTGCTAGCCTGCCGTGGAGTGCCTCGTGAGGAGCCAATTGCTAGAATGTGACGAGGTGGGCGCGCGGGGCGAACGCACCTTCGAGCCCCCAGGGGGAGCGATCAGTACCAGCGCATACACCATACCCAGCCCCCGCTCGTGAGGCTCATGAGGGCAGGGTAGCGGTCAGGAGTTTCCAAAAAGAACACAAGAGCTGAAAGAAAGAAAGCACACAAAATGAGAAAACTCCCCCCATTTTTGTAAACACATGAAATACAAACTGCTGCGAAAAGTCGGCAAGCAAATACAAAAAGGAGGCAAAAAGCAGATGGTCGCGTCCAGCGCCTAGCTAGTCTTCAGTCTTCAGTCTTCGGTATTCTCACCAGCGAGGAGCTAAGTGCTTCCACTAGGACGTGGGTGGGAGCCCCCGTGAGGCCCTAGGGTGGCACTCAGGAGACTCCGGGGCGTGTACAACCCCACTCATTATTACGTGAGAGTGTCATGAGCGGAGACCTTCATAGGCCGGGGCCTTGCTTCATGTCGCCCGACGAGGACCCCGCCGTGCACCACCCCTGACCACCATTGGGGAGACTGGAAACCAGGACAAGACCAAGGGGCCAAGGGGACGCTGGCGGCGTCCTCGGCGACCGTAGGCCCCCCACCGAGGAGAAGGGCTCGCCGGCGCCTTCCCCGGCAGGGAACCTACCTCCAAGCAGGATCCTGCTCCGCGCAGGGCAAGGAAGGCCCCGCCGCTAAGCTTCCCCCGTGTTGCTCCCAATGTCCTTCACGCTTCTGAGGGGGGTCCGCCGTCCTAAGAGCCCTAGTGGTCGCTGCGTCTTGGTTCACCTGCGATCCATGGTCAGTGTAAGCGTCCCCCTGCGGTGTTAACTGTACCCAGAGGCTGTCGCTGTTGGGGATGTCGGCAGGGCTTGGTGATGGTTCAAAGGAGAGCTCGGCCTCGTGTATGTCCAGCGCCCAGCCTGGCATGGGGGATCGGCTGGGGTCCTCTCCTAGCGCGTCCCTTGGATCCATCACGACGGGGATGTAGGCTTCCGGGCCGTTCACACCAGAGGCACCGCCTAGCCGCCTAACGCTCCCGCCTTCTTCTGCCATCCTCTAGTCCTGTTGGCCAGGGGCCGGTACTCTCGGGCGGCCCCTGGTGGTGTCGCCTGAAGCAGCCCCGCGTCGAGGGGGCATGTTCGGGATGGCGCGGGCTGCTCCACGAGGCTGGTCAGCGTCGAGGGGCTCTCCGTGGCCCCTGGGAGAGGGCACACGGTTGTGTCAGGGATGAGCGCGCGCCCCCACCACCGCCTGCGACGTGGGGAGGGTGCAGAACGGCGCTGCCCCCCTGCAAGCCGCATCCAACAGCTCGGCGACCCGTTCCAGCAAGGTGTGGCGGCCGCTCTCAAGCAGCCTGCACCATAGGAGCTCTCGGGCCACGATGACCGCTGCCCACATGTTTGCTTGTTCCCTGTGCGAGTGCGGAGCGGTTGTTGCAGCGTAGTTCACAGATCACGCGGCCGCACGGCTGTGGCGAGGTGCTAGTGGGGAAGGCTGCACCGCACGCCCCCCCGCGGGCGGTCACCCCTAGCGGAACGCGAGCCGTGAGCAGGGAAGAGTGGAGGTCTTCTTCACCGGTGGGTGCTGTCGAGGAGGTCTGGACGACCCTGTGCTCGACATGGGCTCTCAGGGCGTCGAACATGGCGTCGGTGGAGCGGAGGGGGACTGGTCGACGGAAGGGAAGATCCGACGCACCCCTACCTGGTGCGCCAAATGTCGGATTTAGGGATCCGGCAACCCTTGAGAGGTTCGAACTCTAGGGTGCGTGCGGAGATCTCAACCTGCCCAGCCTTCCGACTCGTGATCCTCCTAGCCTAGCATGTCGAGCTCAAAGAGACACAAAGACACAGAGATTTATACTGGTTCGGGCCACCATTGTGGTGTAATACCCTAATCTAGTATGGTGTGGTGGATTGCCTCGAGGGGCTATGGATGAACTAGTATAGAGGATGAACAAACCTCAGGAGGTGAGGTGTTCTTGAGCTGGCGCGGTGCTCTACTTGTTCTGATTTCGGTCCCTTTCTATGGTGGTGGCTAGGTCCTATATATAGTGGCCTTGGTTCTCTTACCAAATATGAGCGGCAAGGGATTCCACAACGGCGGGATTTGAAAGGGGACAAGTAGTATAGTCTATCCTGGCAAAAGTTGTCTTCACCTGCCAAAAGCCTCTGGTCATGACACTATGGTGGGCTCGGTGATGATCTCCATCCTGCCGTCCTGGCGGTCTTGGTCTTGTTGCACCAGAATGAAAACCTTTGGCCGATTCATCGGGACTCCGCGCCTGTGGCTTGTCTCCCTTGCACCAAAGAGGAAACCTGCGCTCTGCACCCGCCTGGCCTTGGTCGTCATGGCTCACGTCAGCTGAGCCTCATGAGGTAGCTTCATAGAACTCTCCGCCCCTCAGGAGCCCTCCTAAGGAGGCCACTTCCTTCAGGGGTCTTGGCGTCGTCCGCCTCGCAAGGCTTGGCCCCTCGCGAGGGTCTTGCGGTGTTGGTGTTGAAGCTGGGCCGTACCAGGCCATCGATGAGGCCACATGGTGCGCCGCAGGCAGGCAGGACTGGATACCCCCATATCCAGGACGCCGACACCATGGTTCTCTTTCTTTACCGTGGTTCCTAGCAACGAAGTCTCTCTTATCATAACGTTGATTCTTTGGTTGTGGTTATCAAGATCAACAGCAGGTTCAATCTCTACATCATTATTATTGCTAGGTTGAGCATCAACATGAACATCATCATTAACATTATCACTAGGTTCATGTTCATTACCAGATTGTGTTTCAGCATCAGAAATAGAAATATCATTGGGATTCTCAGGTGTGTCAACAACAGGTTCACTAAAAGCATGCAAAGTCCTATCATTTTTCTTTTTCTCTTCTTAGAAGAACTAGGTACCTCAACATTAGTTCTCCGAGAATCTTGCTCAATTCTCTTAGGGTGGCCCTCAGGATACAAGGGTTCCTAAGTCATTTTACCCCCTCTAGTCACAGCTCTAACAACATTATCATTTTTCTTGTTATTTAATTCATTGAGCAAATCATTTTGAGCTTTAAGCACTAGTTCTAGTTGAGTGGTAACCATATAAGCATGTTTACTAATAAGTTTAAGTTCACCCTTAGCTCTAGACATATAATCACTCAAGTGTTCAATCATATAAGCATTACATTTCAATTGTCTACCAACATAAGCATTGAAGTTTTCTTGTTTAACAATAAAATTATCAAACTCATCTAAGCATTGGCTAGCAGACTTATAACGAGGAGTATCACCTTCATCAAATCTATAGAGAGAATTTACCTTTACTACCTGTGTCGGGTTATCAAGACCATGTATTTCTTCAATAGGTGGTAAATTCTTAACATCTTCAGCTTTAATACCCCTTTCTTTCATAGATTTCTTTACCTCCTGCATATCATCAGGCCTGAGAAATAGAATACCCCTTTTCTTCGGAGTTGGTTTAGGAGTTGGTTCAGGAAGTGTCCAATTATTATCATTACTCAACATATTTTTTAATACAATTCAGCTTGATTAACAGTTCTTTCCCTGAAAACACAACCAACACAACTATCTAGGTGGTCTCTGGAAGCATCAATTAGTCCATTATAAAAGATATCAAGTATTTCATTTTTCTTGAGAGGATGATCAGGCAAAGCATTAAGTAATTGGAGAAGCCTCCCCCAGGCTTGTGGGAGACTCTCTTCTTCAATTTGCACAAAATTATATATTTCCCTTAAGGCAACTTGTTTCTTATGAGCGGTAAAATATTTAGTAGAGAAGTAATAAATCATATCCTGGGGACTACGCACACAACCAGGATCAAGAGAATTAAACCATGTTTTAGCATCATCCTTTAATGAAAACGGAAATAACTTAAGGATATAGTAGTAACAATTTTTTTCCTCATGAGTGAATAGGGTGGCTATATCATTTAATTTGGTAAGATGTGCCACAACAGTTTCAGATTCATAGCCATAAAAAGGATCAGATTCAACCAAAGTAATTAACTCAGGGTCGACAGAGAAACCATAATCCTTATCAGCAATACAGATAGGTGAAGTAGCAAAAGCAGGGTCATATTTCATTGTAGCATTCAAAGTCTTTTCTTTCAGCTTAGTTAACAGTTTCTTAAGATCATATCTATCTTTGCAAGCAAAGAAGTCTCTAGCAGTTTCTGTTGGGGAACATAGCAGAAATTCAAAATTTTCCTACGTGTCACCAAGATCTATCTATGGAGAGACCAGCAACGAGTAGAAAGGGGAGTGCATCTACATACCCTTGTAGATCGCTAAGCGGAAGCGTTCAAGTGAACGGGGTTGATGGAGTCGTACTCGTCGTGATTCAGATCACCGATGATCCTAGTGCCGAACGGACGGCACCTCCGCGTTGAACACACGTACAGCTCGAAGATGTCTCCCACACCTTGATCCAGCAAGGAGAGAGGGAGAGGTTGAGGAAGACTCCATCCAGCAGCAGCACAACGGCGTGGTGGTGATGGAGGAGCGTGGCAATCCTGCAGGGCTTCGCCAAGCACCTACGGGAGAGGAGGAGGTGTCACGGGAGGGAGGGAGGCGCCAAGGGCTCAGGTATGGATGCCCTCCCTCCCCTCCACTATATATAGGGGCAGGGGAGAGGGGGGAGGCGCAGCCTTGCCCCTTACTCCAAGAAAGGGGTGCGGCCAAGAGGGGGGGAGGAGTCCATCCTCCCCAAGGCACCTCGGAGGTGCCTTCCCCTTTGAGGACTCTTCCCTCTAGGGTTCCTTAGGCGCATGGGCCTCTTGGGGCTGGTGCCCTTGGCCCATGTAGGCCAAGGCGCACCCCCTACAGCCCATGTGGCCCCCCGGGGCAGGTGGCCCCACCCGGTGGGCCCCCGGGACCCTTCCGGTGGTCCCGGTACAATACCGATGACCCCGAAACTTGTCCCGATGGCCGAAACAGGACTTCCTATATATAAATCTTTACCTCCGGACCATTCCGGAACTCCTCGTGACGTCCGGGATCTCATTCGGGACTCCGAACAACATTCGGTAACCACATACAAGCTTCCTATATAACCCTAGCATCATCGAACCTTAAGTGTGTAGACCCTACGGGTTCGGGAGACATGTAGACATGACCGAGACGTTCTCCGGTCAATAACCAACAGCGGGATCTGGATACCCATGTTGGCTCCCACATGTTCCACGATGATCTCATCGGATGAACCACGATGTCAAGGACTCAATCAATCCGTATAACATTCCCTTTGTCTAGCGGTATGGTACTTGCCCGAGATTCGATCGTCGGTATACTGATACCTTGTTCAATCTCATTACCGGCAAGTCTCTTTACTCGTTCCGTAACACATCATCCCGTGATCAACCCCTTGGTCACATTGTGCACATTATGATGATGTCCTACCGAGTGGGCCCAGAGATACCTCTCCGTTTACACGGAGTGACAAATCCCAATCTCGATTCGTGCCAACCCAACAGACACTTTCAGAGATACCCGTAGTGTACCTTTATAGCCACCCAGTTACGTTGTGACGTTTGGCACACCCAAAGCACTCCTACGGTATCCGGGAGTTGCACAATCTCATGGTCTAAGGAAATGATACTTGACATTGGAAAAGCTTTAGCATACGAACTACATGATCTTGTGCTAGGCTTAGGATTGGGTCTTGTCCATCACATCATTCTCCTAATGATGTGATCCCGTTATCAACGACATCCAATGTCCATGGTCAGGAAACATGACCATCTATTGATCAACGAGCTAGTCAACTAGAGGCTTACTAGGGACATGGTGTTGTCTATGTATCCACACATGTATCTGAGTTTCCTATCAATACAATTCTAGCATGGATAATAAACGATTATCATGAACAAGGAAATATAATAATAACTAATTTATTATTGCCTCTAGGGCATATTTCCAACAGTCTCCCACTTGCACTAGAGTCAATAATCTAGTTCACATCGCCATGTGATTAACACTCACAGGTCACATCGTCATGTGACTAACACCCAAATAGTTCTGGGTTTGATCATGTTGCTTGTGAGAGAGGTTTTAGTCAATGGGTACGAACCTTTCAGATCCGCGTGTGCTTTACAAATCTCTATGTCATCTCCTAGATGTAGCTACCACGTTCTATTTGGAGCTAATCCAAATAACTGTTCTACTTGGAGCTTTTCTAAATTGTTGCTCCATTATATGTATCCGGTATCTCTACTCAGAGCTATCCGGATAGGTGTTAAGCTTGCATCGACGTAACCCTTTACGACGAACTCTTTTACCACCTCCATAATCGAGAAAATTCCTTAGTCCACTAGTTACTAAGGATAACTTTGACCGCTGTCCTATGATCCATTCTTGGATCACTCTTGTACCCCTTGACTGACTCATGGCAAGGCACACTTCAGGTGCGGTACACAGCATAGCATATGTAGAGCCTATGTCTTAAGCATAGGGGACGACCTTCGTCTTTTCTCTCTATTCTGCCGTGGTCGAGCTTTAAGTCTTAACTTCATACCTTACAACTCAGGCAAGAACTCCTTCTTTGACTGATCCATCTTGAACACCTTCAAGATCATGTCAAGGTATGTGCTCATTTGAAAGTACCATTAAGCGTTTTGATCTATCCTTATAGATCTTGATGCTCAATGCTCAAGTAGCTTAATCCAGGTTTTCCATTGAAAACACTTTCCAAATAACCCTATATGCTTTCCAGAAATTCTACGTCATTTCTGATCATTAATATGTCAACAATATATACTCATCAGAAATTCTATAGTGCTCCCACTCACTTCTTTGGAAATACAAGTTTCTTATAAACTTTGTATACACCCAAAATCTTTGATCATCATCAAAGCATACATTCCAACTCCGAGATGCTCACTCCAGTCCTCAGAAGGATTGCTGGAGCTTTGCATACTTATTAGCATATTTCAGGATAGACAAAACCTTCCGGTTGTATCACATACAACCTTTCCTCAAGAATCGTCGAGGAAACAATGTTTTGACATCCTATCTGCAAGATTTCATAAATAATGCAGTAATTGCTAATATAATTCCAACAGACTCTTAGCATCGCTACGAGTGAGAAAGTCTCATCGTAGTCAACTCCTTGAACTTGTCGAAAAACATCTTAACGACAAGTCGAGATTTCTCAATGGTGACACTTACCATCATTGTCTGTCTTCCTTTCAAAATCCATATGTACCTAACAGCCTTACGACCATCAAGTAGTTCTTCCAAAGTCTACATTTTGTTTTCATACATGGATCCTCTCTCGGGTTACATGGCCTCGAGCCATTTATCAGAATCCGGGCCCACCATCGCTTCTCCATAGCTCGTAGGTTCATTGTTGTCTAGCAACATGACTTCCAAGACAGGATTACGTACCACTCTGAAGTAGTACGCATCCTTGTCATCCCACGAGGTTTGGTAGTGACTCGATCCGAAGTTTCATGATCACTATCATAAGCTTCCACTTCAGTTGGTGTATGTGCCACAGGAACAACTTCCTGTGCCCTGCTACACACTTGTTGAAGTGACGGTTCAATAACCTCATCAAGTCTCCACCATCCTCCCACTCAACTTTTCGAGAGAAACCTTTCCTCGAGAAAGGACCCAATTCTAGAAACAATTCAAATTGCTTTCGGGTCTGAATTAGGAGGTATACCCAACTGTTTTGGGTGTCCTATGAAGATGCATTTTATCCACTTTGGGTTCGAGCTTATCAGCCTGAAACTTTTCCACATAAGCGTCGCAGCCCCAAAATTTTAAGAAATGACAGCTTAGGTTTCTCTAAACCATAGTTCATACGGTGTCATATCATCGGAATTACGTGGTGCCCTATTTAAAGTGAATGTGGTTGTCTCTAATGCCTAACCCATAAACTATCGTGGTAATTTGATAAGAGACATCATGGTATGCATCATATCCAATAGGGTGCAGTTATGATGTTCGGACACACCATCACACTATGGTGTTCCAGGCTGTATTAGTTGTGAAACAATTTCCACAATGTCTTAATTCTGTGCCAAACTCGTAATTCAGATATTCATTTCTATGATCATATCATAGATATTTTATCCTCTTGTCACGATGATCTTTCAACTTCACCCTGAAATTACTTGAACCTTTCAATAATTCGGACTCGTGATTCATCAAGTAAATATACTCAACATCTACTCGAATCATCTGTGAAGTAAGAACATAACGATATCCACTACATGCCTCAGCACTCATTGGACTGCACACATCAAAAAAATGTATTACTTCCAACAAGTTGCTTTCTTGTTCCATTTTACTGAAACCGAGGCTTTCAGCCATCTTGCCCATGTGGCATGATTTGCATGTCTCAAGTGATTCAAAATCAAGTGAGTTCAAACGGTCCATTTGCATGGAGTTTCTTCATGCATACACACCAACAGACATGGTTCGCATGTCTCAAACTTTTCAAAAACGAGTGAGCCCAAAGATCCATCAACATGGAGCTTCTTCATGCGTTTTATACCGATATGACTTACGTGGCAGTGCCACAAGTAGGTGGTACTATCATTACTATCTTTTTGGCATTAACATGTGTATCACCATGATCGAGATTCAATAAACCATTCATTTTACGTGTAAGACCATTGAAGGTATTATTCAAATAAACAGAGTAACCATTATTCTCCTTAAATGAATAACCGTATTGCGATAGACGTAATCCAATCATGTCTATGCTCAACGCAAACACCAATCTCGATGGTAGAGGGAGCGTGCGATGCTTGATCATATCAACATTGGAAACACTTCCAACACATATCGTCAGCTCACCTTTAGCTAGTCTCCGTTTATTCCGTAGCTTTTATTTCGAGTTACTAACACTTAGCAACTGAACCGGTATCTAATACCCCGGTGCTACTAGGAGTACTAGTAAAGTACACATTAACATAATGTACATCCAATATACTTCTGTCGACCTTGCCAGCCTTCTTATCTACCAAGTATCTAGGGTAATTCTGCTCCAGCGGCTATTCCCCTTATCACAGAAGCACTTAGTCTCGGGTTTGGATTCAACCTCGGGTTTCTTCACTAGAGCAGCAGCTGAATTGCCGTTTCATGAAGTATCCCTTCTTGCCCTTGCCCTTCTTGAAACTAGTGGTTTCACAACCATCAACAATTGATGCTCCTTCTTGATTTCTACTTTCGCGGTGTCAAACATCGCGAATACCTCAAGGATCATCATATCTAACCCTGATATGTTATAGTTCATCACGAAGCTCTAGCAGCTTGGTGGCAATGACTTTGGAGAAACATCACTATCTCATTTGGAAGATCAACTCCCACTCGATTCAAGTGATTGTTGCACTCAGACAATTTGAGCACAAGCTCAACGATTGAGTTTTTCTCCCTTAGTTTGCAGGCTAAGAATAATCGTCGGAGGTCTTATACCTCTTGACGTGGGCACGAGCCTGAAATCCCAATTTCAGCCCTCGAAACATCTCATATGTTCCGTGACGTTTCGAAAACGTCTTTGGTGCCTCTACTTAAACCATTTAACTGAACTATCACGTAGTTATCAAAACGTGTATGTTCGATGTTCGAAACATCCACAAACGACGTTCGGGGTTCAGCACACTGAGCGGTGCATTAAGGACATAAGCCTTCTATGAAGCAATGAGGACAATCCTCAATTTACGGACCTAGTCCGCATAATTGCTACTATCAACTTTCAACTAATTTTTCTCTAGGAACATATCTAAACAGTAGAACTATAGCGTGAGCTACGACATAATTTGCAAAATCCTTTTGGCTATGTTCAGGATAATTTAGTTCGTCTTATGAACTCCCACTCAGATAGACATCCCTCTAGTCATCTAAGTGATTAATGATCCGAGTCAAACTAGGCCGTGTCCGATCATCACGTGAGACGGACTAGTCATCATCGGTGAACATCTTCATGTTGATCGTATCTTCTATACGACTCATGTTCGACCTTTCGGTCTCCGTGTTCCGAGGCCATGTCTGTACATGCTAGGCTCGTCAAGTTAACCCTAAGTGTTTCGCGTGTGTAAATCTGTCTTACACCCGTTGTATGTGAACGTTAGAATCTAACACCCGATCATCACGTGGTGCTTCGAAACACGAACTATCGCAACGGTGCACAGTTAGGGGAGAACACTTCTTGAAATTGTTGTAAGGGATCATCTTATTTACTACCGTCGTTCTAAGCAAATAAGATGTATAAACATGATAAACATCACATGCAATCAAATAGTGACATGATATGGCCATCATCACTTTGCTCCTTTTGATCTCCATCTTCGGGGCTCCATGATCATCATCGTCACCGGCATGACACCATGATCTCCATCATCATGATCTCCATCATCGTGTCTTCATGAAGTTGCCTCGCCAACTATTACTTCTACTACTACAGCTAACGGTTAGCAATAAAGTAAAGTAATTACATGACGTTTATGTTGACACGTAGGTCATAAATAAATAAAGACAACTCCTATGGCTCCTGCCGGTTGTCATACTCATCGACATGCAAGTCGTGATTCCTATTACAAGAACATGATCAATCTCATACATCACATATATCATTCATCACATCCTTTTGGCCATATCACATCACATAGCATACCCTGCAAAAACAAGTTAGACGTCCTCTAATTGTTGTTTGCATGTTTTACGTGGCTGCTATGGGTTTCTAGCAAGAACGTTTCTTACCTACGCAAAGACCACAACGTGATATGCCAATTGCTATTTACCCTTCATAAGGACCCTGTTCATCGAATCCGATCCGACTAAAGTGGGAGAGACAGACACCCGCCAGCCACCTTATGCAACTAGTGCATGTCAGTCGGTGGAACCTGTCTCACGTAAGAGTACGTGTAAGGTCGGTCCGGGCCGCTTCATCCCACGATGCTGCCGAATCAAGATAAGACTAGTAACGGCAAGCATATTGAACAAAATCAACGCCCACAACTACTTTGTGTTCTACTCGTACATAGAAACTACGCATAGACCTAGCTCATGATGCCACTGTTGGGGAACGTAGCAGAAATTCAAAATTTTCCTACGTGTCACCAAGATCTATCTATGGAGAGACCAGCAACGAGTAGAAAGGGGAGTGCATCTACATACCCTTGTAGATCGCTAAGCGGAAGCGTTCAAGTGAACGGGGTTGATGGAGTCGTACTCGTCGTGATTCAGATCACCGATGATCCTAGTGCCGAACGGACGGCACCTCCGCGTTCAACACACGTACAGCTCGACGATGTCTCCCACGCCTTGATCCAGAAAGGAGAGAGGGAGAGGTTGAGGAAGACTCCATCCAGCAGAAGCACAATGGCGTGGTGGTGATGGAGGAGCGTGGCAATCCTGCAGGGCTTCGCCAAGCACCTACGGGAGAGGAGGAGGTGTCACGGGAGGGAGGGAGGCGCCAAGGGCTCAGGTATGGATGCCCTCCCTCCCCTCCACTATATATAGGGGCAGGGGAGAGGGGGGAGGCGCAGCCTTGCCCCTTACTCCAAGAAAGGGGTGCGGCCAAGAGGGGGGGAGGAGTCCATCCTCCCCAAGGCACCTCGGAGGTGCCTTCCCCTTTGAGGACTCTTCCCTCTAGGGTTCCTTAGGCGCATGGGCCTCTTGGGGCTGGTGCCCTTGGCCCATGTAGGCCAAGGCGCACCCCCTACAGCCCATGTGCCCCCCCGGGGCAGGTGGCCCCACCCGGTGGGCCCCCGGGACCCTTCCGGTGGTCCCGGTACAATACCGATGACCCCGAAACTTGTCCCGATGGCCGAAACAGGACTTCCTATATATAAATCTTTACCTCCGGACCATTCCGGAACTCCTCGTGACGTCCGGGATCTCATCCGGGACTCCGAACAACATTCGGTAACCACATACAAGCTTCCTATATAACCCTAGCGTCATCGAACCTTAAGTGTGTAGACCCTACGGGTTCGGGAGACATGTAGACATGACCGAGACGTTCTCCGGTCAATAACCAACAGCGGGATCTGGATACCCATGTTGGCTCCCACATGTTCCATGATGATCTCATCGGATGAACCACGATGTCAAGGACTCAATCAATCCTGTATACAATTCCCTTTGTCTAGCGGTATGGTACTTGCCCGAGATTCGATCGTCGGTATACCGATACCTTGTTCAATCTCGTTACCGGCAAGTCTCTTTACTCGTTCCGTAACACATCATCCCGTGATCAACCCCTTGGTCACATTGTGCACATTATGATGATGTCCTACCGAGTGGGCCCAGAGATACCTCTCCGTTTACACGGAGTGACAAATCCCAATCTCGATTCGTGCCAACCCAACAGACACTTTCAGAGATACCCGTAGTGTACCTTTATAGCCACCCGGTTACGTTGTGACGTTTGGCACACCCAAAGCACTCCTACGGTATCCGGGAGTTGCACAATCTCATGGTCTAAGGAAATGATACTTGACATTGGAAAAGCTTTAGCATACGAACTACATGATCTTGTGCTAGGCTTAGGATTGGGTCTTGTCCATCACATCATTCTCCTAATGATGTGATCCCGTTATCAACGACATCCAATGTCCATGGTCAGGAAACATGACCATCTATTGATCAACGAGCTAGTCAACTAGAGGCTTACTAGGGACATGGTGTTGTCTATGTATCCACACATGCATCTGAGTTTCCTATCAATACAATTCTAGCATGGATAATAAACGATTATCATGAACAAGGAAATATAATAATAACTAATTTATTATTGCCTCTAGGGCATATTTCCAACAGTTTCTTCATCCATAACATAACCCTCAGGTACATTAGGCAATTCATATCTAGGGGGAGAATCTTCATCATCACTTTCATCAGTATTATCAGTTTACATAATTTCGATCTCTCTTACCCTAGAAAGTTGTTCATCAATAAATTCACCTAGTGGCACAGTATCATTAAGCATAGAAGTAGTTTCATCAGAAGTATCATGCAAAGCAGAAGTGGCATCAACAATAACATGCGACCTATCAGAATCAATAGCAGGGTTAGGTGTCACAAATTTACTCGTAACAGAAGATTAATCAAGAGCAAAGCTAGATGGCAGTTCCTTACCTCCCCTCGTAGTTGAGGGATAAATCTTGGTTTTTTCGTCTTTCAAGTTCCTCATAGTGATTAGCAGATATAAATCCCAAGTGACTCAAAGAATAGAGCTATGCTCCCTGGCAACAGCGCCAGAAAATAGTCTTGATAACCCACAAGTATAGGGGATTGCAACAGTTTTCGAGGGTAGAGTATTCAACCCAAATTTATTGATTCGACACACTGAGCCAAAGAATATTCTCAAGTATTAGCAGTTGAGTTGTCAATTTAACCACACCTGGAAAACTTAATATCTGCAGCAGAGTATTTAGTAGCAAAGTAGTATGGAAGTAACTGTAACAGTGGCAAAAGTAATAGTATCAATTTTGTAGTAATCGTAACAGTGGCAATGGTAAAGTAACTAAGCAAAGATCAATATGTGAAAAGCTCGTAGGCAATGGATCAATGATGGATAATTATGTCGGACGCAATTCCTCATGCAACAGTTATAACATAGGGTGCCACAGAACTAGCTCCAGTTCATCAATGTAACATAGGCATGTATTCAGAATATAGTCATACGTGCTTATGGAAAAGAACTTGCATGACATCATTTGTCCTACCCTCCCATGGCAGTGGGGTCCTAGTGGAAACTAAGGGATATTAAGGCCTCCTTTTAATAGAGTACCGGACCAAAGCATTAACACTTAGTGAATACATGAACTTCTCAAACTACGGTCATCACCGGGAGTGGTCCTGATTATTGTCACTTCGGGGTTACCGGATCATAACACATAGTAGGTGACTATTGACTTGCAAGATAGGATCAAGAACTCACATATAAATTCATGAAAACATAATAGGTTCAGATATGAAATCATGGAACTTGGGCCCTAGTGACAAGCATTAAGCATAACAAAGTCATAGCAACATCAATCTCAGAACATGATGGATACTAGGGATCAAACCCTAACAAAACTAACTTGATTACATGGTAAATCTCATCCAACCCATCACCATCTAGCAAGCCTATGATGGAATTACTCACGCACGGCGGTGAGCATCATGAAATTAGTGATGGAGGAAGGTTGATGATGACGATAGCGACGGATTCCCCTCCCAGAGCCCCGAACGAACTCCAGATCAGTCCTTCTGGGGGAGATTAGGGCTTGGCGGCGGCTTCGTATTGTAAAATGCGATGAATCCTTCTCTCTGATTTTTTCTCCCCGAACGTGAATATATAGAGTTGGAGTTGAGGTCGGTGGAGCCTTAGGGGGCCCACGAGGCAGGGGCGCGCCCTCCACCCTCGTGGACAGCGTGTGGGCTGTCACGACCGGTTTTCCGGGTATTAATTTCCATAAAATGGCCGTTGTGCTCACCAGCCCCAGGATTACTGTTAGCTGATGAGCCACCAAATTGATACAGAAATTCCAAGCAAAATACAAATATGTAGTACAAGACCATTCTGGCCTACGAGTACAACAAGTGCTTTCTAGAGGTTGATGGCGGAAGCGTTCTGTGGATCATAGGTGTCTATGGGACTCCATTTCCCAACAGGAACAACTGACCAGGTTAACTCCTATCTTCACGAGGCTGCTATCATGGTTGCTTAGGTTCCGTGGCTGTCATCGCGTGGCTCCTCTCCAAGCAACAAATCTGGCCAAGACAATAGCCAAGGACAAGCCAGTGAGTACTTTGAATGTACTCGCCAACATTATGAACACTGGGATAATATAATTGATAATCATGCGCTGAAATATTCTATGATCACATCGTCAGTCATAAAATAAAATTTGCTTATGCGTGCAAGCAGGTTATTTATATGCAACACGAATAAGCAATAATGGAATGGAAATAAAATGCCGCAGTCGGGCGTCTGTGCGACACCACATAAAGGGCTTATATCGAAGAGTAAATGACATGCGTGCCACAGTCGGACGTCGGAGCGACATCACAGAAAGGGCTTATATCAAAATAAATAACAAGCGTGCCACAGTCGGACGTCTGAGCGACATCGCAGAAAGGGCTTATATCAAAATAAATGACAAGTGTGCCACAGTCGGACGTCTGAGCGACATCACAGAAAGGGCTTATATCGAAAGTAAATGACAAGCAATGCCACAATCGGGCGTCTCAGCGACACCACATAAAGGGCTTATAAAATGAATGATCACATTGAATATCCAGGAGGTAGAACCGTCCCAGGGATACTCAATAATTCAAATAATATGATGGGTTAGTCCATGATAAACATAACATAATTATCACAAGTCATCAGTCATGATCCACGTTCTGGTTTAGTAGTTTCTCCTCCGAAGACCGACACTAAGACCGACACTTGACCCAACCCAGACTGTAGTCCTTAACCATGGACATGGCTATTCGAATAGGTTTAATCTCTGCAGAGGGTGTACTCTTTACCCACGAGTAACGGATTCCTTTAGTCAATCAAGACTAATTCCGTCTACGGTCTTTTAAATGAAAACACACCTGACTTGCACACACCATCTTAACTTACCGGTATCTGGAATCACCCACGACACTGTTAAGCAAAAACTCTAAGTGGGGAGGCTACAACCTCGATTAGCATGGGATCACAAAATTTATACCGCGCGCAAAACTGGGGAAGCTACCCCCTTGGCTACAACCGAAACACCCATGCCCCCTGACTGGATGATTGGCTTTAATCCATGGCCTTGGTACCCTCATCCCGGCCCCTCTGTACGGTGTGTGCTAGAAAGGGGTTGACAAATTACTGAACCGTACCCTACCTGTGGCAGGGACAAGTGGTAGCACGAAACAAGTGTGGGGTTACTGGAACAAGACTCGATCTACGGTCGACTCGGGAGGTTTATAATTTCCTGGATGACAAGTATAACAAATATATTTCAACCATCAGAATCACCGCTCATTATACCTTACTATGCCATATCGGACATAACCATCCCGACGGAGACCGGTGACAAGCTCACGCCTACCCAAGGCAGAGGCTTTCCCGGATTCCTTTCTGACATGCATGCAAGGCACATGAGGATGATTACCATCACAAGGATATTCATTTCCAACAGCAAGGAAATCACCAATATGCATCCATGCAAATGATCATATCACATAAATAACAAGTTCCCGAAATGAGGTGGTGTTATAAATGTGTCAACGAACACACCAAATATATTATGCCGGGGTTCAGAATGCTTGCCTTCAAGGTGTGGAGAGGTGGGGGGTGCTCTCCAAAACTTTGAAAGTTTTCTGCCTCTCTCCAAAATCCTATTTTGAAAATATTGGAATTAACACACAATCTCAAAACAGCACAAAAAAAGTTGTTTGATTTTTTTTTGAAATAAATCTTAAAATAAACTAGACATAATTTGAGAGATGTAGGAAAAAGAATTAATTCATTTGGAGTTATAATTAAAAAGTTATAGGCAGTCAAAGTTGTGGTCAAAACCTGTTTTTTTTAAGGAAACGGTACACGTCGAAGACGTAATTTGGAATCTACGCTTCCACTTACTCCAGCATGGACGGCGCGTGAGTCATTGACAGTGGGCCCGCCTGGCCCACTGGTCAGGTTTGACCAGTCCATCTCTCCCTCCTCTTCCTCTGCCCGAACGGAGGCGAGGCAACGACGATCAACACCGGCGAACGGCGGCTCCCCGCGGGCTCCAGAGGGTCGGGATGGATCCGCAAGACCGGGGCGGTCCTACCGGTAGTCGTTGGGTCGGCGGGGACGGAGTGAGCTGCCGGCGGTGAGCTTCGCGGTGGGGGAGGCTTCGGGAGCAAAGTGGTTTTGGGGCTGCGGTGGTTCCCGATCAAAATCGAGCAGGGGAAGGGTTCACGGGAGGAAGAGAGAGCTTCTGGTGGAGAGAGTGGAGAGGGGGAGGCTCTAGTGGCGCCGGAATGACTGGGGCAGTGGCGGCGGCAGGAGTTGCCGGAGAGGAAGAAGACGGCTCCCTGGTCTTCCTACTGCTATGGGTGGGTCGGTGAGGGAGTGAGAGAGGCTACGCGAAGCCTGGACGAGCTCGGGTGCTTCTTATATAGCGCGACGAGATCTATTCTGCAGCGATGGGGATAAGATCGCCGACGACCGACGTTCTGTAGCAGCAGGGGACGTGGCGGGGCTGAGGATGGCGGCAGGAGCTAGCGGACGAGCGGGGCACTGCTCCAGGGCGAGCTGGCGAGCAAGGGTGGCTCGGGCGGCGCCGGCACGGCCGAGGCCTGCATGCGGCCGTCAGCTAGCCGCCACGGCCGTCCTGATGGTGGCGCTGTGGGGTGCCAGGGGTGGTCGGGGTGGCGTGGCGGTGCAGGGGATACGTGGCGTGCTGGCTGCGGTTGGCCAAGGGCCAGAACGGGTGCGAGGCGAGACGCGGTGACTCGGCCGCACGTGCGTGCCAAACGCACGCTCTGGGCGCGCACAGAGCACGCCCGCGATGTGTTCGACGAAATGCCAAGGTAGCCTACAGTGCTTGAGCGGGGCTGGCAAGTAACAGGACTAGTTTGGGGTTAGCAAGGGGATCAAGGGACATGGTGGATAGGTCAGGGGCTCAAGTTCACAATGTAAACTTGAAATCATGCCAAATCTGGCTATGCATGCAGGGTGTTTGACAAAATGCCACCTGTACCTACGCTTTTCTTGGAGTGGCCAAATTCTCCAGATCAGTGTCTCCTTGGATGCATGAGAGGGTTGTGAAGTTAGTTTGTTAAAAGGAGAAACTTGTTAGTGCAAGTTTTGCAAAACTTCAGTTTTTGACAGAAAGAAGAGGGCATGATTGCAAGCACTTAGAGTCATCCAATGGGTCCACTCTCCTGGACTTAAGGGTTTGGCAAGGTGCACTACAAGCAGGAGAAAGCTCAAGGGTAAAGGAGCAAGTTAGAAGGTGGTTGCAGTACAAATCACCAAGTTGCACTAGAATGAAGATGAGGATGATTCACTCAAATTTTTCAAAGAACATCACTGGATTTTTGCATAAAGTTGGATCATAAGCTACTACCAGCATCCCATAATTTTGGTGGAGGCTAGAAAGAAGTATTTAAATGAGTTGTAGTGCAAAATTTCCCACTGGACCAGAGAAGAAAATTGGGTGTAGAGCTTAAAATATTTCATGAATAAAAGATATTTTTGCATAAAAGTGATTTGAAAACATCACCTGACATCTCCAAAATTTTGGTTAGAATTTTTAGTGAATTTATCAAATGGTTGTAGTTCAAATATGGCTATATAACCTTGGAAAAACCATTTTTCAAGAAAATAAAGATCAAGCAAATTAATTATGTAATTAGTTCTACTAATAAAAGAAAAGTTTTTCTTGAGAAGTTAAACAAGTCCAATAACATATTTGAAAAGTTTTCACTTTGGGGAAAACTCCATAATAGCAAGGGAGAAAAAGGTTCAAAAATAAAAAAAGGAGCCGAGAAAATAAAAGTTTTAATTTCCTGGCAAAGTTTTAATTAATAAAACAAGGTCAAAATTTTTGGGGTGTCACATGGGCCCCATGGTGTTGATTCTTTCGCCAGCAGTTTTTATTTATTCCAAAAATATTCTCCGTGAAGTTTCAGGTCATTCCGAGAACTTTTCTTTCTGCACAAAAATAACACCATGGCAATTATACTGAAAACAGCGTCAGTCCGGGTTAGTTCCATTCAAATCAGGCAAGTTAGAGTCCAAAACATGGGCAAACATGTTTGGAAAAGTAGATACGTTGGAGATGTATCAGTCCCTGCTGTCAGGTGGAGGAATCATTATTTTTCACATAATAAGGAGGCACTTCCTTGCTGCGGCCGTGGACCCAGCTGTCCGCCTCTCCACGTACAATACTCTTCCGATCGAAGTTGTTCGTTGACCATGTTGACCACGCCGCACCGAGAGCAATAGGGCGGTGGACGACGGCGAGGCCTAGGAAGGGGATGACGCAGAGCCGGGGAAGACACGGCAGTGGATGCCCACGTGGAGGGGAGTACGTGGGTTGACTGCTTCGGCTATGGTGTGAGGCTGCCATCGCTGGAGAATCACAGGAGGTGTGGGTGTGTATAGAGGGATGGCATGGCCAGCGGTGGTAGCACGGCCGGACACGGGAGGCAGGAGCCAGCGGCAGGCCGACACTTGTTTGGGCGGCTGGAGCAAGAAGACCAGAGGTTGAAGAAGCACTACGACCGTTGGCTGGACATCGTACGGTCACTGGATCTAGAATCATTCATATTGACTAAGTTGACAAAGCCCTCCGTCCCCGTCATCTTAGTAGGCCCACAAGTCAGCCTCCCACAATGGTGGGTCCCAGCTAGCAGGGGGAGTATTCATTTTTTATGCGTAATAAGGAGGCGCTTCCTTGTGTGCGAAAATATAGCTGGTTGGTCCGAGCTGACAGTGGGGGGAACGTTTTTTTCAAGAAATACAAAGGCCCTTCCGATGTGTCCCAGTTGTCAGGTGGAGGAATCATTATTTTGTGCGTAATAAGGAGGCATTTCCTTGTGTGGACCCCTACTGTCAGCCTCTTCCGATGGCTGTTGTTTGTTGACCATGTTGACCTCGCCGCGCCGAGAGCACAAACGTGGTGGATGAGGGTGAGGCCCAGGAAGGGAACAACCCGGAGCCGGCAAAGCCACCACAGCAGATGCCCACGCTGAGGGGTGTACGACCGCTGACTGGTCGGCTGCGGGGTGAGGCTGACGTTGCCGGAAGATAACAGGATGTGCAGGTGGGTAAAGGGATGGCTTGGCGGCCGCACATCCAGCCCATGGGAGGAGGGAGCAGGCAGCCCTACCGGTGCTGGTTTGGGCGGCTGGAGCAGGAAGATCAGAGATTTAAGAAGCACGTCGGCCGTTGGATGGAAATCCAACAATCATTGCTCTGTGTTGACTAAGTTGACAAAGCCTTGCGTACGCGTCAAAAAAATTTAGGACAATGTCATCGTCAACCTAGTAGGCCCAGAAGTCAGCCTTCAAATCTGTGGAAAACAACATACGACCCATTTGCCATTATTTCCAATAATCTACATTCCATTTGCTAATTCTTAAGGGTTGAAGCCCATATTCTTTTTATTAGCATTACAGACCATATATTCTGGGCACTGCTAAAAAATTCAATGAAAATTTTCATATCTCTGTGGGGTCTGAACTCTTTTAATCTTGAAATTTCGAGTCGCGTTAAAAATAATTTGAAAAAAGTTGTGTCAAAATAAAATTCAAAAAACAATTCTCCGCAAAAAAATGAATGAAATTTAAAATCTTAATTAACAAGATGCCCGTGTGTTGCACGGAACATGAAGATGCATTTGTACGAGTAGTTTATCTTGCAGGAGAAAAGACGATCTTTTAATGTAATTGCCAGTTGGCTTTGGTTTTTATAAGAGTAGAGAGTAGAGAAATCCAGAACAAAAAATGATATTTTAATGTAATTGCTGGTTGGCTTTGGTTTAAAAATTTACAGTCCATTTCTTAAAAATTATAGCCCATTTCTTACTACTTTACATCCCTCCCTCCTCGTCTTGAAATATTTGCTTCCCAACAGGGCTAAGAAAAGCAAGTAGGCCTCGGTTTTGGTGTTCTCCAAAAAAAAGAACTGGGCTAGCCATTTTCAGAAAGAAAAACGATATCAACTGGGCTCGTCATGTGCTTAAATAAAAGCGAGCGTGGGCTAGACGGGCCACAGCCCCCGCATAGCGCGCAGTTGAGCTCCGTCTTTGAAACGAAAAAAACAACTGGGCGAGGTGCTGGGTCCCTGGTGTTATCCGCTCGTTGTGTAATTTTAACAAATCCGCTGTCGCGCCGGCCTATGCATCGCCGGTGTGAGATGAGATGTCGATGACTTTTCTCGGCGGCATGCCGCCGTTGGTGGACTCCGCTTCCCCCTTGCTAAAGTCGACCGCGTCCTCGTCCTCGGTGCCGTCCTCAAGGTTGTAGTACTCGTAGTAGTGGCTGCTCCAGAGCTCGCGTTGGTACTCCACCGCCGATTCCTCGATGGACAGACTCTTCTCTACCTCGACCTCAGCCATGCTCAATCCTTCTCCCGGTGCTCCTCGATCTCTGCCGCCTCCTGCATCTCCAGCTCCTGCTCGGCAACCTCATGAGGAAGCAGGTGCTCCATGGCCATCGCCGCCTTTTCAGACATGGGTTGCATGCTGGAGCCCGAGGTGGCCAGGAATATCTTGGCGTGCGCATCCTCGATGTTGGCATGGATGGCCTGGACCCGTGCCAGGGCGACATCTGTGGCACGGATGGCAGCTCGAGCACTATCGGCGTTTGTAGCCGCCGTTGTAGTAGCAGCTGCAGCTGTCTCGGCTGCCGCGGCTGCCCTGTCGGCTGCCACAGATGCCCTCTCAGCGGAAGCGACCGCGCTTAATGCGGATGCGGCGACACTCTCGGCGTAGGCGGCCACGCTCTTGGCGCGGGTGGTGGCGCTCGGGGGGACGCGCCCATCGTATGGGCCTTCACGAAGCGTTTCCACTGCGTCATCTTTGCAAGAAGGGGGTGCGGGAATGGGGATTGGGATTCGTGGATTTGGGGGTTGCTGGCACTAGAGCAGATGAGCCGGTGAAGCTTAAGGAGGGAGACTTAAATAGACCCAGATATTTTCGTCGCAAACGGTTCTTAGAAAACAACTGTGTTTGATGTTGTACATATTTTTTGTTAGCTGTGAAAGACAAATTTGGAGTAAAGTGGCAACGGATGGTGTTTTAAATGAACGAGAAATTTTGTAGTACTAATACAACTGTCATGTCAAATTTTGGAAAATTTCAGGGGTCATTTGACCTTGTAAGACATTTAAGTGATTTTCTAGCAGTGAGGAATTAGGAGGAAATATTTTTTTGGCTTGTAATAATGAGGCACCTGCTTGCGTAATGCAATGACCCTGGTGGGTCCCTACTGTCAGCCTCTCCACGTATAGTCATCTCATGATTCCTCTTGGTTGTTGACCATGTTGACAACGACAGACGGAGGCGGGCACAGCGAGCGAACCAAGGCGGAGATCGACGGCGAGGCCTCGGACGGGAAGGAACAATAGTCGTGGAAGATGCAGCAGTGTAGTGGCAGGTGGAGGGGAGTACAATGGCAACAACATGCAACTCAAGCTTACAAATGGTACAAAAAGCCCCAGGATTAATTGTTCATCAAAATTTTAGACAAAACCCAGATTGAACATGGCAGTAATATCTAACCCAACCACTCTTTTTCGCAGTCACAAACAAATGGATCAGTTTGATCCATAAAATCAACATCCTGTGCATAAAAATTTATTGCATGAAGACTACAACTTGTTGTAAATAGAAGCCGAGCACGTTTAGAAGCCCATTTGTCCACCTGAAACTTCTTTTTTTTGCTCTTCAATGTGTTCATCCGTGAGAAGTCTCTTGCGGTAAAACTTAAGCCTCAGGGACAATAGTAACCTCACATTCAACAGGAAGAATGTGACAAAGCTTCCGTTTGCCTGGTTGGATGCATATCCTTCCATTGTTATAGTCCTCAAACGAATGTCATGAGAAATGATAAAATCCTGGTGCTTATTACGCCACCGATTGGTTATACGTTTTTGTCCATGTGCTTGCAGTACCTAAGTAGACATGTAGATTTGAAAACAGTTAAGGTCTGAAAAAAGAGTATGTCGAAAGAGCAACAGCTGAGAGGTTAATTCTAGTACAATATATACAGTCTTTCAATGTGCATGAAATCATCACCTCCATATATAAATTTCCAGAGACCGAAAGCATCGCAACAAGCCAATAATTATGTTCAGATCATAACTATACATTCTGATATATAAGATCTTGACAGAATCCGGCAGCATTGATAGGCTATCCATGGACGAACTCTTCATTGAGCATATAACATAATATTAGTACCCAAAGTGCACTCCAAGATGATATAAAACTTATGCGCACAAATGAAAAATGCAGCTTATGATTACAAATGTGTAGATGATAATATATGGTACCTGAAAAAGTGAGGAGCCAAACACCAACTTCTTGTGATCATTAATCGGATCACGAATTACACCCAAGGTCTCTAGTTTGGGCACAGAGACAACAATTATTTGCGAAGGTTTATAACAATTATCAAGGAGCAACCTTTCAAGTGAAGGGGCATCTTCGATGATGAGCTGCTGTCCTTCAAAACAAATTCCAATGCTTTTATGGTGAGGCGACTTTATTTGGAGACAATTGATAACGATTTCTATTCCCAAAACAATCAGCAAGCGCTCCAGGGCAGGGCAACTGGAGTGGATGATGTTGTGCCATGAGGCCTCCGACAGATAAACCACCATAAGCGAAAGTTTTTTTTAGCAGTGGGAGTCGAAGCATTTGTACCAGATCGTTTGGTAGATGGCACCGGGCGAAGGTGGCGGTATGGAGAGAGGAGGAAAACCGCGAGATGGACAACGGTGGTGTGGGCACGAATTCTTGGTATGTTCGTGGTATGAAACTTTCGTGGTAATGGTAGAACTCAAACTGCTAGAGTTTTCCGAATTCAGGGGATGTCAGCCAAGTGTCCATCATGCCGGGTATGGACAGCAGGTAGCATGTCAGGATGTAGAGGCGTTGAATGGGGTCCTACTGGTGAGAGGAGACGATGGCTCTAAGGAGATCAAATTCAGGAAGGACAGATATCTGGCGACAGTCGAGATTGAGGGGCGTGGTGCGTCATAGAGGGTGCCACCGAGTTGAGAATACTTGTGTGCGGCAGCAATCCTTGGTGGGGAGAATCAAGATGATCTCCTCAAGGGTGACGTCCGGGAGCTCGCTGGTGTGATCCACGAGAGATTCTACCGGTTCCTTAGATCCGGGTGTGGGGGGGGGGGGCTTGCCGCTTCTCCCCATGACGCTGGGTGCAGGATCTACAACTGGCGTCGCCGTTGGCGGGAGCCTCATCTTCTTGGTGCTAGGGCCAGCCGACTCCATTTTCTTTGCGGGCGTCACGCCGAGCTCATGAGTTTGAGCAGAGTAGCCAAAGACGAGCCTACTGGCAGTGCGAGTGGGGAAGAAGGAGGGCTGGTTTTTTTTTGTACGAGTGGAAGAAGAGGAGCAGGCATTTTCTATACGAGTGAGGAAGAAGGTGAGCGTTTTTTTGGAAGAGTGAGGAAGATGGGGAGCAGGGGGAATTGGGGCGAGACGGAAGCGTAAGTGGAAGCGAGGAGGAAGGAGGGTTTTCCTGGGATCGCCCCCTCTTCAAGAAATATGGGCTTCTCCTCGCAAAAAACAAAAACAAATGGGCTTTAAGATGGATATGATTTTGTATCAGCCTAGTCGGCTGCCCGTGTTTCGTACTGGAGGGCCTTATGCTAGAGGCAGCCTGAGACACGCTCCAGCTTATTGTCCATTTGAAAGAAAAAAGAGACGCCTCCAGCTTATGGCTACTCATCTGTAACCTTTTTCAACTTGGCATCCACCAAATTAGAGGATGCGGTACTGGATGCAGACACTCACACTGGTCGCGTCGCGCGGCAAAGTGAGGTGTCAAATAACAGGCCTACAATATACTTACTAGATCGTGAAGGTTCACAAGCTAGTCAAGATTTACATTAAACTAAGATTCAGAATATACAGTATGCATACTAACATTCAGAAGAACAAAAGTTCAGCATGTTTATGCATATCAATGATTCACCATACTATAACCAATACAAAGCCGTGAGAAGGTGTGGAAATAAAGAAAATTGGTCGATACTTCTCTGAGCAACGGGCCTTCCTGCGCACCTGTTAATTTCCTGGGCATGCTTGTTTCTTCTCAATGTTGCGAGCACTTTGAGCATGTTGGCAAATCCACAGCTAGCTAGCTGCCTCATCTTGCAATTGATGCTGACACATTTGCAGCAAACACATGAGGCAATAGAGATGACTCAACATGAGTCCATATTGTGCAGTTCCCATGAAATCATCTTGATTGTCTTGAATCCGAAAATATAGGAAAACTATAGCTATACTTAAACGGTGTTGCAAAACAATAGCAAATATCAATAGCTCGGCATGACAAAACATGATCATCTAGACGAAGGGGATACTGACCTGCCAGGAAGATTATATATAATTTCATAAGTCCTTGGTTGATTTCCACCTTCGGCTACACTGCTTGTTTGCTACTCCACACATGACAGGATCGTTCCGCACTGCAATCAACAAGTCAACGTCCGAATAAGCTTATTTCATCTTGTGGTGGTGATTGTTCCTAGTTACGAATGTAGGAATACCTGGAGCATCAGGAGGTTAGCTGACAGCAGGTAGATGTAACCATATAAGTTTTGTGCGGTGCTACCGAAATTGAGGTTTGTATCCCTTCCCGTTATGAGAATTCTTCTTGAAGTTGGTAGAATGTGACGGCTTGTACTTTGCATCAAACTTGCCTTTCCTCTGAGATTTGTTCTTGTTGTTTTGGGGCTGCTTGGGCTAGAAATTCTTCTCGTGTACCATGTGGGCACTAGAAGCTCCCTCAGCGACCCAAGCACGTGTGTCTTTTGCTCTCGCCTTCTCTTCAAAATGAAGAGTGCTAATGAGATCCGAAACGGAAAACTCATGTCTTTTATTTTTCAAAGAAGTAGCAAAATTGTTCCACAAAGGTGGAAGCTGGGCAATGATGGTCCCAACAACAAATTTGTCCGGCAACACACACTTGAAGTACTCAAGTTCCTTAGCGAGTGATTGTATCTCATGAGTCTACTGAACAACAGAGCGCTCATCAGTCATCTTGTAGTCACAGAATGCTCCATGACGTACAACTCGTTGCCAGCACCCGAGGCCCCAAACGTGGCCTCGCGCGCATCCCACATGTCTTTGCTGCTATCAAATGACATATATGAATCCACAATGGAATCGTCAAGAACACTCAGTAGGGCGGCTTTAAAGAGGGTATCCATGTTCTCAAAAGCTTCCTGCTGTGTAGGATTAAGATTGCCCTCAGGCTTACCCATAGTGGCGTCATAGCAGTACATGATCTGAAACCAATATACTACTCTTGTGCGCCACCTTTTATATTGCACCCCCTTAAAAGTATGTGGCTTCAAAAGCGCAGCTAAACCACTCGGAGTAAATTGCCTATAATCAGGTTTTTGGATTGGATTGTTGAATATATGAGCAATTTACTATGAGATGTAATCCGTATCAAGAGTAAATAGATCATGACGACAATTGCAAAGATCAAAGTAATGATGCAGACTAAACCAGGAGGACAGAATCACATACTGTATAGCGGGAGCAGAACCGCTGTGGTTGATGTTGTCACTCATGTCGTTGATGAAGAGGTTACCGAGGTCGGGGGAAAAGGCTGTCATTGAGGAAGTCGTCACTGGCAGCAGTCACATGAGTATGCTCCCCAAAAACCTGATCGCCCCTCTCCCGTACAGGATCACGAAAGGCGCGGTTCGGAGGACTGTTGTCCCTTCTCATGGTGCACGCCAGAAGGAGGGATGGAAAAGAATTGCATGGCGGCGCTAAGATCTGGAATGGTGCGAAACCATATGATACAGCGGCAGCTAGGGTAGAGCCTGTCAGGTCGGTCGTGCGAGTAAGACCAAGTACATAATAGTAGGCCTTTGGCCCAGACCCCACGTCCAAGTCAATAATAGCCCCACTATCAAAAAGAATCAGTAACAGCTGAGTAATTAAGGCATCCATTAATTATTAATTAATGACTTAATAAATTTTCCGAATCACACCACACTTAGAGCATGGTTAATAGTATAGCCAGCATCTGGCTATAAGAAGTTGACACATCATCTAGAACCAACCTAATAAGTTGCCTACTTACAATAGTTAGTCCCTTTAGTATAATACTATATCATTAATAATAGCCCCACCTTTTGTCTCACAAAGTATGTGTAGTCTGAAATGCCGGGCGTGCAGCAGGCGGTGCCCTCGGTCGGCACGCCACTTCAACGGCGGAAGCAGTGAGAGGTCGTGTTGCCCTGACTTGCCATCAATGTGGAGCGGTGGGCTCAGCTAGCGCCGGGCGGGAAGGTTTTGATTTTTGATTCAGTTGCTGTGCTGCTACCGTCCAATATTCGCGTGTGGTTGTTTCTAGAATAAAAAAGGAGGTACTCCTACTTATGTTACTCCCACTATGTCTAGCCTTGTGCTTGGGTCTTCGCCTCTTCCGGAAGTCGAACAATAATGGTGGTACTACAGTAGTACTTCTGGCAATCTGACATCAAATGAACTGCTGCATGTCCACCGCTTGTAAGCAAAAGTTTCTCCTCATGCTGAGAGCCACCGCATATGCGTTAGCAAGGGAGAAGGCATAGTAAGAAAGCTTCTTGTCGTTCTGCAAGTTGACGGGACACATCAAAGTTATTTAGTATGTACTCTCTCCAAAAAAGGGCTGACCATGTCATGGCTTCAATCCCGTGCTCTGTCGTTGACTACGTGCACTATTCACGTGCCATCGAGGAGAAAAAAATTTGCGTAGTAGGAGTAGGTGCCATCAAAGTGCACGACTCACTTACGCACCGCTTCTCTGATTATCTCCATTTTCTTGCATGACACGTGCACCTTGATGCTAGATGTCTTGCGTGTTGGCAAAAGGATGAACAAAGCTCACGTAGAAAAAAAGAGAGTGGAAGAACATAGATTCCTGATGACCGGGAAGGAGCAACGAACCTCGTGGTGGAGCGTCTGCAAGGAATCTTGTGCGTTTCCCCTGTTTCTTGCCGCCTACCCACCTATAAACAAATAAAAGAACATGAACTCTTCGCTAAACACTAGAGGCGATACATCAGGATGCTAAGTTGAAGATATTTTATTAGTTTATACTCCCTCTGTATCGGTTTATAGGGCGTGCACGTTGTTCTAGGTCATCGATTTGACTAACTAAATATGAGTTATATGTCACCAAAAGTATATCATTAGATTCTTAAGTGGATGTAGTTTCTCAACATATATTTTTCATCCAATATGGTACATATTTAGCTAGTTAAATTGTCAACCTAGAACGACACGCATGTCTTATAAACCGAGACGGAGGAAGTATTAATAACCACGCAAGAAGCCACGCATGTACAGGACGCATGTAGCCACACATGTACACACGCCGACACACTAACTCATGCCGATCCAAATCATGCACAAACGCGGACAGCATGGAGCATACAACGCACGGACACAACACATGCATGCACACACACTCGGCCGTGGAATGCACGTGAATAACACATGCATGCGCAGACACGCATCTGCATGGAGGCATGCACCATATAAGTTTTGTGCGGTGCTACCGAAATTGAGGTTTGTATCCCTTCCCGTTATGAGAATTCTTCTTGAAGTTGGTAGAATGTGACGCCTTGTACTTTGCATCAAACTTGCCTTTCCTCTGAGATTTGTTCTTGTTGTTTTGGGGCTGCTTGGGCTAGAAGTTCTTCTCGTGTACCATGTGGGCACTAGAAGCTCCCTCAGCGACCCAAGCATGTGTGTCTTTTGCTCTCGCCTTCTCTTCAAAATGAAGAGTGCTAATGAGATCTAAAACGAAAAACTCATGTCTTTTATTTTTCAAAGAAGTAGCAAAATTGTTCCACAAAGGTGGAAGCTGGGCAATGATGGTCCCAACAACAAATTTGTCCGGCAACACACACTTGAAGTACTCAAGTTCCTTAGCGAGTGATTGTATCTCATGAGTCTACTGAACAACAGAGCGCTCATCAGTCATCTTGTAGTCACAGAATTGCTCCATGACGTACAACTCGTTGCCAGCACCCGAGGCCCCAAACGTGGCCTCGAGCGCAACCCACATGTCTTTGCTTCTATCAAACGACATATATGAATCCACAATGGAATTGTCAAGAACACTCAGTAGGGCGGCTTTAAAGAGGGTATCCATGTTCTCAAAAGCTTCCTGCTGTGTAGGATTAAGATTGCCCTCAGGCTTACCCTTAGTGGCGTCATAGCAGTACATGATCTGAAACCAATATACTGCTCTTGTGTGCCACCTTTTATATTGCACCCCCTTAAAAGTATGAGGCTTCAAAAGCGCAGCTAAACCACTCGGAGTAAATTGCCTATAATCAGGTTTTTGGATTGGATTGTTGAATATATGAGCAATTTACTATGAGATGTAATCCGTATCAAGAGTAAATAGATCATGACGACAATTGCAAAGATCAAAGTAATGATGCAGACTAAACCAGGAGGACAGAATCACATACTGTACAGCGGGAGCAGAACCGCTGTGGTTGATGTTGTCACTCATGTCGTTGATGAAGAGGTTACCGAGGTCGGGGGAAAAGGCTGTCATTGAGGAAGTCGTCACTGGCAGCAGTCACATGAGAGTGCTCCCCAAAAACCTGATCGCCCCTCTCCCGTACAGGATCACGAAAGGCGCGGTTCGGAGGACTGCTGTCCCTTCTCATGGTGCACGCCAGAAGGAGGGATGGAAAAGAATTG
Source organism: Triticum aestivum (assembly GCF_018294505.1). NCBI lineage: Eukaryota > Viridiplantae > Streptophyta > Magnoliopsida > Poales > Poaceae > Triticum > Triticum aestivum. The sequence goes on from NC_057810.1 coordinate 413,068,111, forward strand.
CATGGCGGCGCTAAGATCTGGAATGGTGCGAAACCATATGATACAGCGGCAGCTAGGGTAGAGCCTGTCAGGTCGGTCGTGCGAGTAAGACCAAGTACATAATAGTAGGCCTTTGGCCCAGACCCCACGTCCAAGTCAATAATAGCCCCACTATCAAAAAGAATCTGTAATAGCTGAGTAATTAAGGCATCCATTAATTATTAATTAATGACTTAATAAATTTTCCGAATCACACAACACTTAGAGCATGGTTAATAGTATAGCCAGCATCTGGCTATAAGAAGTTGACACATCATCTAGAACCAACCTAATAAGTTGCCTACTTACAATAGTTAGTCCCTTTAGTATAATACTATATCATTAATAATAGCCCCACCTTTTGTCTCACAAAGTATGTGTAGTCTGAAATGTCGGGCGTGCAGCGGGCGGTGCCCTCGGTCGGCACGCCACTTCAACGGCGGAAGCAGTGAGAGGTCATGTTGCCCTGACTTGCCATCAATGTGGAGCGGCGGGCTCAGCTGGCGCCGGGCGGGAAGGTTTTGATTTTTGATTCAGTTGATGTGCTGCTACCGTCCAATATTCGCATGTGGTTGTTTCTAGAATAAAAAAGGAGGTACTCCTACTTATGTTACTCCCACTATGGCTAGCCTTGTGCTTGGCTCTTCGCCTCTTCCGGAAGTCGAACAATAATGGTGGTACTACAGTAGTACTTCTGGCAATCTGACATCAAATGAACTGCTGCATGTCCACCGCTTGTAAGCAAAAGTTTCTCCTCGTGCTGAGAGCCACCGCATATGCGTTGGCAAGGGAGAAGGCGTAGTAAGCAAGCTTCTTGTCGTTCCGCAAGTTGACGGGACACATCAAAGTTATTTAGTACGTACTCTCTCGAAAAAAGGGCTGACCATGTCATGGCTTCAATCCCGTGCTCTGTCGTTGACTACGTGCACTATTCACGTGCCATCGAGGAGAAAAAAAATTGCGTAGTAGGAGTAGGTGCCATCAAAGTGCACGACTCACTTACGCACCGCTTATCTGATTATCTCCATTTTCTTGCATGACACGTGCACCTTGATGCTAGATGTCTTGCGTGTTGGCAAAAGGATGAACAAAGCTCACGTAGAAAAAAAGAGAGTGGAAGAACATAGATTCTTGATGACCGAGAAGGAGCAACGAACCTCGTGGTGGAGCGTCTGCAAGGAATCTTGTGCGTTTCCCCTGTTTCTTGCCGCCTACCCACCTATAAAAAAATAAAAGAACATGAACTCTTCGCTAAACACTAGAGACGATACATCAGGATGCTAAGTTGAAGATATTTTATTAGTTTATACTCCCTCTGTCTCGGTTTATAGGGCGTGCACGTAGTTCTAGGTCATCGATTTGACTAACTAAATATGAGTTATATGTCACCAAAAGTATATCATTAGATTCTTAAGTGGATGTAGTTTCTCAACATATATTTTTCATCCAATATGGTACATATTTAGCTAGTTAAATTGTCAACCTAGAACGACACGCATGTCTTATAAACCGAGACGGAGGAAGTATTGATAACCACGCAAGAAGCCACGCATGTACAGGACGCATGTAGCCACACATGTACACACGCCGACGCACTAACTCATGCCAATCTAAATCATGCACAAACGCGCACAACATGGAGCACACAGCGCACGGACACAACACATGCATGCACACACACTCGGCCGTGGAATGCACGTGAATAACACATGCATGCGCAGACACGCATCTGCATGGAGGCATGCACCATCTGCGGCAACGTCCGGTTCATCGTGCTACGGCGAAGCTCGCACACAACAGCGTCTACGCATCTCTTGCAGCACCTCTTTGCCGTCGTTGCTCAATGACTAGCCGCAGACGAAGAGGACCGCAGCCTCGGCCTTAGATCTAGCACCGATGGAAAAGCACGCACGCTGCATGCACACGAGCACGTATGGAGTGCCCACAACATGGTGCGTCCCCAGTCGCGTCTACTCCTTTTGCGCATGTTGTCTATGAAGGCGGCTGCATGCCTAATGATGATGTGGGAGAGATCTTCTAGGACTCAAATGATGGCGTGGAAAATTATGGGGGGGGGGTGTCTCCAACAGTGTTCCTCGGCTCGCTCCTCTTGCATCACGGTGGTCGAGCTTAGAGTCATTCATCTGGTACACGTGGCATCACAGATCTGGAGACATGGTGACGTACACCGTCAAGGTCCACGATCAAGGGGGTCAGGGCAGACGCGACCTCTCACTGCGTCCGCCATTTGAAGCGACACGCCGGCCCAGGGCGCCGCCCGCTGCACTCCTAGCTGTACCCGCCTCCCCACCGCATTCAAAAACCTACATTTACTAGTATGTATACACGTGCAAGGCACGTCTTAATATAACAGAGTGATTTTGGTAAAAGGGAAAAGAAGTAATATATGTGTTAATAGATTCAAAGAAAAATAAATTATAGTGATGTATAAATGCTGATATTAGTTCAATATTGTAAAAGCGGGAAGTAGTATTCATGCCATAAAACTCTACATTCATTTAAGAAGAACTGCATGTTGCTTCACTTTTTCCACGTGTTCTTTTTTTTGAGAAATATCCACATTCTCCTACTAAACCATCTCGACTGTGATCAATCAAACTAGCTGGTGGTCATGTGGCAACACAGCCCATTGGAGCTAGTTATGGGCTTCATTTTTATAGAAAGCGTACACGATTGTTCTAGAACACATGTGAGGTAGTAGCAGTGTACTGTTCATGCGAATCCTACTTATATTGGCCGTTGGATCTAGAAGATCAACGGTTATGATTGATGTTCTTAGTCCTACTTGAAATTGGTACACTATATATAGAAATAGAAGAATAGAAGAAGAAGAAGATAGTATAAATATAGATACCCACGTGGAATGCGAGAAACCAACTCCGGCCACACACGTCCGTTCAGGAGTAGGGCGCCGGCCAAGCTCCTCCTTCCACCATTTTGTCCACTCTTTCGACGGCATCCGACGAGCAGGAAGAGCAGTTCTCCGGCAGAAAAGCCGTCTGGGTGGCCCGCGGAGCCTGGTAGCTCGCTTCTCCACCTACCTCGCCTAGCATGTCGGAGGCAGTTGCCGCACTAAGCCAGTGTGTGGTTCCGCAGCTAGCCTCTCCAATACAGCTCGAGGAAGAGTGCCGACTTGCTCCACGCCTGCTTGTTGGGGAGCACGACGACATGGGCATCGTCGCTGCCCTCGACGCTGCCACGTCGTACAGCGCCTCCAGTGTCTACCACTTCGCCATCCACCATCGACGCGCGCGTAACCGTGATACGTCTCCAACGTATCTATAATTTTTGATTGCTCCATGCTACTTTATCTACTGTTTTGGACTATATTGGGCTTTATTTTCCACTTCTATATTACTTTTGGGACTAACCTATTAACCGGAGGCCCAGCCCAGAATTGCTGTTTTTTTGCCTTTTTCAGTATTTCTAAGAAACAGAATATCAAACGGAGTCCAAACGGAATGAAACCTTCGGGATCATGATTTCCCAACCGAACGTGGCCCAGGAGACTTGGACCCTACTCCAAGCAGTGCCCGAGGAGGTCACGAGGGTGGAGGGCGCACCCCCCTGGGCGCGCCCCCTACCTCATGGGCCCCTTGGAACTCCACCGCCATACTCCTTCCTCCTATATATACCTACGTATCCCCGAACGATCAGAACAAGGAGCCAAAAACCTAATTCCACCACCGCAACCTTCTGTATCCACGAGATCCCATCTTGGGGCCTGTTCCGGAGCTCCGCCGGAGGGGGCATCCACCATGGAGGGCTTCTACATCATCACCATAGCCCCTCCGATGAAGTGTGAGTAGTTTACTTTAGACCTTCGGGTCCATAGCTAGTAGCTAGATGCCCTTTTCTCTCTTTTTGGATCTCAATACAATGTTCTCCCCCTCTCTCGTGGAGATCTATTCAACGTAATTTTCTTTTTGCGGTGTGTTTGTTGAGACCAATGAATTGTGGGTTTATGATCCAGTATTATCTATGGAAAATATTTGATTCTTCTCTGAATTCTTTTATGTATGATTGAGTTATCTTTGCAAGTCTCTTCGAATTATCCTTTTTGGTTTGGCCAACTAGATTGGTAGTTCTTGCAATGAGAGAAGTGCTTAGCTCTGGGTTCAATCTTGTGGTGTCCTTACTCAGTGACAAAAAGAGTTGCAAGGCACGTATTGTATTGTTGCCATCGAGGATAACAAGATGTTTTTTTATCATATTGCATGAATTTATCCCTCTACATCATGTCATCTTGCTTACGGCATTACTTTGTTTTTACTTAATACTCTAGATGCATGCTGGATAGCGGTCGATGAGTGGAGTAATAGTAGTAGATGCAGAATCGTTTCGATCTACTTGTTTTGGACGTGATGCCTATATACATGATCATTGCCTAGATATACTCATAATTATGCTCAATTCTATCAATTGCTCAACAATAATTTGTTCACCCACCGTAGAATACTTATGCTCTTGAGAGAAGCCACTAGTGAAACCTATGGCCCCCGGGTCTATTCTCATCATATCAATCTATATCACTTTATTTACTTGCTTTGTTTTTATCTTGCCTTTACTTTTTACTTTGCATCTATCTATCAAAAATACCAAAAATATTATCTCTATCAGATCTCACTCTCGTAAGTGACCGTGAAGGGATTGACAACCCCTAAGCGTTGGTTGCGAGTTGCTATCATTTTGTGTAGGTACGAGGGACTTGTGCGTGGTCTCCTACTAGATTGATACCTTGGTTCTCAAAAACCGAGGGAAATACTTACGCTACTTTGCTGCATCGTCCTCTCCTCTTCGGGGAAATCCAACACAGTGCTCAAGAGGTAGCAAGAAGAATTTCTGGCTCCGTTGCCGAGGAGGCTCACGCAAGCAAGTCAACTATACCAAGTACCCATCGCAATCCATATCTCTCGCATTACATTATTTGCCATTTGCCTCTCGTTTTCCTCTCCCCCACTTCACCCTTGCCGTTTTATTTGCCCTCTCTTTCCCAATCTCCTCCTCTCTTTCCCGTTTGCCTTTTCCCCTTTGTCTTTCTGTTTGCTCGTGTGTTAGTTTGCTTGTCATCATGACTAGTTCGTTATCCACTCCTATGTCTCCCGAGTTTGAAGTTCTTCACTTCAAGCAAAGGCAAGGAGAAAACTTAAAAGATGCTTGGTATAGGATGATGGAATCTTATCATAAGTGCACCCTAGAGGTGAACTATAGAATCCTTCTTCGGAATTTTTATGTTGGGTTAAATATGACGTATAGACAACTCTTGGATTGCATGGCTAAGGGAAATTTTATTGAGATTGACTACAGTATTGCGCATGAAATTATAGAAGGAATAGTGGGAACACCACACCAAAAGGGAGGATCTCATCCTACCCAGGAAGAAACCCAAGTGCTTGAAAACATTTGCGAAGTATCAAAGATTTTATAGAAGTCTCTTGAGCCTCTTAAAAATATTAGCGGAAATCTTAACCGTATGAATATGTTGATTACCCTTTGTAATAAGCGGTTGGATTCTTTAGATCTAAAAATTTCCGAGTATGACGGGAAGCGGGAAGAACCCCCCGGATCCGAACATGACTCCGCTAAAAAAATGAAAATTAAAAATGGCAATACATAGATCTATCCTTGCTTTTATGCCTAGCTAGGGGCGTTAAACGATAGCGCTTGTTGGGAGGCAACCCAATTTTATTTTGTGTTTTTTGTTTTTGCTTCTGTTTAGGAATAAATAATCCATCTACCTTCTGTTTGGATGTGGTTTTATGTTTTAATTAGTGTTTGTGCCAAGTAGGACCTATAGGATAACCTACGATGATAGTTGATTTGAATCTGCTGAAAAACAGAAACTTTGCACGCACGAATTTAGTTATGATAAATCACAGGAATGTGATTTTGCGTTGCTTATTTTTGATGCTGTTCAATAAACAAATTGTCCAGGACTTCCTATTTTGGTAGAATTTTTAGAGTTCCAGAAATTTGCGTTAGTTACAGATTTCTACAGACTGTTCTGTTTTTGACAAATTCTGTCTTACGTGTGTTGTTTGCTTATTTTGATGAATCTATGGCTAGTAAAATAGTTTATAAACCATAGAGAATTTGGAATAAAGTAGGTATAACACCAATATAAATAAAGAATGAGTTCATTACAGTACCTTGAAGTAGTCTTTTGTTTTCTTTCTCTAACGGAGCTCACGAGATTTCTGTTGAGTTTTGTGTTGTGAAGTTTTCAAGTTTTGGGTGAATTATTTTGATGGATTATGGAACAAGGAGTGGCAAGAGCCTAAGCTTGGGGATTCCCATGGCACCCCCAAGATAATCCAAGGACACCAAAAAGTCAAAGCTTGGGGATGTCCCGGAAGGCATCCCCTCTTTCGTCCACTTCCATCGGTAATTTACTTGGAGCTATATTTTTATTCACCAACATGATATGTGTTTTGCTTGGAGCGTCTTGTATTATTTGTGTATTTGCTTGTTAGTTTACCACAATCATCCTTGTTGTACACACCTTTTGAGAGAGCCATACATGAATTGGAATTTTTTAGAATACTCCATGTGCTTCACTTATATCTTTTGAGCTTGATAGTTCTGCTCATAGTGCTTCACTTATATCTTTTGAGCGTGATAATTTTTGCTCTAGTACTTCACTTAGATATTTTAGAGCACGGTGGTGGATTTGTTTTAAAGAAACTATTGATCTCTCATGCTTCACTTAGGTTATTTTGAGAGTCATTAATAGCATGGTAATTCGTTTAATGTTAATATACTTAGTGTTCTAGACATGTGAAACTTTATTTTGAGTAAATTGAATACTAAATATAAGTTTGGTGCTTGATAATTGTTTTGAGATATGGAGGTAATAATATCAAAGTCATTCTAGTTGATAATTGTGAATTTGAGAAATACTTGTGTTGAAGTTGCAAGTCCCGTAGCATGCACGTATGGGTAAAGTTGTGTAACAAATTTGAAACATGAAGTGTACCTGGCTTGTGCATCCTTATGAGTGGCGGTCGGGGATGAGCGATGGTCTTTTCCTACCAATCTATCCCCCTAGGAGTATGCGCGTAGTACTTGAATTATTTGAAGGCTTCTAAATTTTTGCAATAAGTATATGAGTTCTTTTGACTAATGTTGAGTCCATGGATTATACGCACTCTCAACTTTCCACCTTTGCTAGCCTCTTCGGTACCGTGCATTGCCCTTTCTCACCTTGAGAGTTGGTGCAAACTTCGCCGGTGCATCCAAACCCAGTGATATGATATACTCTATCACACATAAACCTCCTTATATCTTCCTCAAAACAGCCACCATACCTACCTATCATGGCATTTCCATAGCCATTCCGAGATATATTGCCATGCAACTTCCATCATCATCATCATGACATACATTACTTTTGTCATATTGCCATTGCATGATCATGTAGTTGACATCGTATTTGTGGCAAAGCCACCATGCATTATTTTCCATACGTGTCACTCTTGATTCATTGCATCATCCCGGTACACCGCCGGAGGCATTCATATAGAGTCATCCTTTGTTCTAAGTATCAAATTGTAGTTGTTGAGTTGTAAGAAAAATAAAAGTGTGATGATCATCATTATTAGAGCATTGTCCCAAGTGAGGAAAGGTTGATGGAGACTATGATTCCCCCATAAGTCGGGATGAGACTCCGGACGAAAAAAAAGAGGCCATAAAAAAAGAGAAGAGAAAGGCCCAAACAAAAAAAAATGAGAGAAAAAGAGAAGGGACAATGCTACTATCCTTTTACCACACTTGTGCTTCAAAGTAGCACCTTGATTTTCATGTAGTGAGTCTCATATATTGTGCTTCAAAGTAGCACCATGATCTTCATGTTAGTGAGTCTCGTAAGTTGTCTTTATACTAGTGGGAACTTTTCATTATAGAACTTGGCTTGTATATTCCAATGATGGGCTTCCTCAAAATGCCCTAGGTCTTCGTGAGCAAGCGAGTTGGATGCACACCCACTAGTTTTCTTTTGTTGAGCATTCATAGCTCTAGTGCATCCATTGCATGGCAATCCCTACTCCTCATGTTGACATCAATTGATGGGCATCTCCATAGCCCGTTGATTAGCCTCGTCGATGTGAGACCTTCTCCTTTTTTGTATTCTCCACACAATCCCCATCATCATATTCTATTCCACCCATAGTGCTATATCCATGGCTCGCGCTCATGTATTGCGTGAAAGTTGAAAAAGTTTGAGATTATTTAAGTATGAAACAATTTCTTGGCTTTTCATCGGGGGTATAGAAGTTGGGAACATCTTTGTGTGACGAAAATGAAGCATAGCCTAACCATATGATTTTGTAGGGATGAACTTTCTTTGGCCATGTTATTTTGAGAAGACATGATTGCTTTGATTAGTATGCTTGAAGTATTATTATTTCCGTGTCAATATGAACTTTTGTCTTGAATCTTTCGGATTTGAATATTCCTATCACAATTAAGAAGATTTATATTGAAATTATCCCAAAGTATCACTCCGCATCATAAATTCTTTTTTATCATTTACCTACTCGAGGACGAGCAGGAATTAAGCTTGGGGATGCCTGATACGTCTCCAACGTATCTATAATTTTTGATTGCTCCATGCTACTTTATCTACTGTTTTGGACTATATTGAGCTTTATTTTCCACTTTTATATTACTTTTGGGACTAACCTATTAACCGGAGGCCCAGCCCAGAATTGTTGTTTTTTGCCTTTTGCAGTATTTTGAAGAAACAGAATATCAAACGGAGTCCAAACGGAATGAAACCTTCGGGATCGTGATTTTCCAACCGAACGTGACCCAGGAGACTTGGACCCTACTCCAAGCAGTGCCCGAGGAGGTCACGAGGGTGGAGGGCGTGCCCCCCTACCTCGTGGGCCCCTCGGAGCTCCACCGATGTACTCCTTCCTCCTATATATACCTACGTATCCCCGAACGATCAGAACAAGGAGCCAAAAACCTAATTCCACCACTGCAACCTTTTGTATCCCCGAGATCCCATCTTGGGGCATGTTCTGGAGCTTCACCAGAGGGGGCATCCACCACGGAGGGCTTCTACATCATCACCATAGCCCCTCCGATGAAGTGTGAGTAGTTTACTTCAGACCTTCAGGTCCATAGCTAGTAGCTAGATGGCTTCTTCTCTCTTTTTGGATCTCAATACAATGTTCTCCCCCTCTCTCGTGGAGATCTATTCAATGTAATCTTCTTTTTGCGGTGTGTTTTTTGAGACCGATGAATTGTGGGTTTATGATCCAGTATTATCTATGGAAAATATTTGATTCTTCTCTGAGTTCTTTTATGTATGATTGAGTTATCTTTGCAAGTCTCTTCGAATTATCCTTTTTGGTTTGGCCAACTATATTGGTAGTTCTTGCAATGGGAGAAGTGCTTAGCTTTGGGTTCAATCTTGCGGTGTCCTTACTCAGTGACAGAAAGAGTTGCAAGGCACGTATTGTATTGTTGCCATCGAGGATAACAAGATGGGGTTTTTATCATATTGCATGAATTTATCCCTCTACATCATGTCATCTTGCTTACGGCGTTACTCTGTTTTTACTTAATACTCTAGATGCATGCTGGATAGCGGTCGATGAGGGGAGTAATAGTAGTAGATGCATAATCGTTTCGATCTACTTGTTTTGGACGTGATGCCTATATACATGATCATTGCCTAGATATACTCATAACTATGCTCAATTCTGTCAATTGCTCAACAGTAATTTGTTCACCCACCATAGAATACTTATGCTCTTGAGAGAAGCCACTAGTGAAACCTATGGCCCCCGGGTCTATTCTCATCATATCAATCTATATCACTTTATTTACTTGCTTTGTTTTTATCTTGCCTTTACTTTTTACTTTGCATCTATCTATCAAAAATACCAAAAATATTATCTCTATCAGATCTCACTCTCGTAAGTGACCGTGAAGGGATTGACAACCCCTAAGCGTTGGTTGCGAGTTGCTATCGTTTTGTGTAGGTACGAGGGACTTGTGCGTGATCTCCTACTGGATTGATACCTTGGTTCTCAAAAACTGAGGAAATACTTACGCTACTTTGCTGCATCATCCTCTCCTCTTCAGGGAAATCCAACGTAGTGCTCAAGAGGTAGCAAACCGCGACATGCAGGCAGAGAAAGAAGCCGTCGCGGATGTCAACAAGGTGATGCTGCTGCGCGGATGTGGACGAGGTGATGGGCAGCACGTCCCCACCTGCCGCCATCATCGAGGAAAAGTATAACACGGGAGGCCGCCGCCAATTGGATCCCATGAAGGCCACCATCGAGGCGACGCCGGCGAATAAAACCGGTGTCTTGCTTGATTCTTCTTCTGCCGGATGCTGGAGGAGGACAAAGAGATCGGGCGGCGACCACTTAGATTAGGTATTTGAATTCTACCAGGCTGGTTGTAACGGGATTATCTCTACCCCTAATGGAGTAGTTGGTGAATAGTCTCCATGGTTTATTTTTGCTGTGTTTTTCGTCTCTCCTCCCACCACACCTCCCATCCTGGTCCATCGGTTTATTTTTCTCTCCACTCTTTATTACAACCAGGACTTTCCTAACGTATAGCAAATCACGGATCTAACTTCCTTAAATTATTCATATCAATCGATTCCTTTTATTGGTTCAATTTGTCTTAGGAAACAAATAACAAATTTTTAAGAAACAAATAATAGATTTGAATCTAACTTTCCTAACTTATCTAAATCAATCGATTTCTCTCATTAGTGAAATTTGTTTTAGGAAACAAATAACAGACACGTCACAAACTTTCCTCCCAATAAATAGTTTTTAACATTTGCAAACTTTCCTAATCAGACATGTCAAAAACGGGCAGGTACTGATATCATGTTACCAAACAATAAAACCCCATTTGCATAGAAATCAGTTCAAAATCCTAACTTTCCCAAATTTTTACCTTTCCTTGATAACATCCAATATTTCCTATGTTTTCCACCTATTGAAGAAAATCACCCCTCCATCAATATTAGCATTTTTTGGAATGAGATCTCCGGGTTATGATTTTTTTGCGATTCTTTCCAATTGTGACCTCTCCTTCCGCTCCGGCTCCTTATCGCATAATCACCTCCACCACAGCCAGCTGATGCCACCCTAGACCTCTTGCCTCTCCACACCTTCTCCGCCACCTCCTCCTCGTACTCCATTGACAATCCCTCCGCCACGTTTGTCCACGGTGGTGTCGAGGGCATGGCGCAACAGCGTACCAGTGGTAGAGCAGCGCATAGCAGCAGGAAGAAGCACACAACAGGCGAGGCGAGCGGCCGACGGTGGAGGGCAGAGATGCAGCCGGCGTGGCTGAGGGGGCGGCCGGCAGAAGATGCCCGCGATAGGAGGCGGCGCGAGGTAGGGGCGCGATAGCGGGGCGAGCAAAGGGATAGGTGGCAGCAGACAGGGCGACCACAACCAGTGAGAGTGTGATGCGCGGCCAGGGTGTGCGTCGCGCGGGGCATAGTGGTGCGGTGGCTGTGGCGAGCGTGATGGCAACAACGGGTGCGACGGACGTGGTGTGGCATGTGCGTGGGCATGGAGAGCCAGAGAGGGAGTGGCCCCGCTGGCGCGGAAGAAGAGCTGAAGGCTTGGGCATGGGCGCGCATAGTTGCGGGCATGTGCCACGGGGTCAATCCGGGGAGCTTAGTGGCTACCCCTGCAATGGCCATGGCAGACGGCGGTTCTCGGCCACAGTGAAATACCTAACGAGAGAAAACGAGAGGGGAAACTAGGGAAAGGCAAGAGGAGATCAATGGTGTCAATGGCGCCCTAGGGGAAGACAAGGGAGCTTGGGGCAGTGCGGATCGAACGACAATGTCGCGGTGGCCGAAGGTTGAGGAAGAAGGCAACGACGTCGATCTGGGGGTGCTGGACTTGATCTCGTTGGCGCAGACGAAGTAGCGGAGGCATTCAGAGCTCCTTGACAAGCTCCTAGCCAGTAGGGAGGGCAGTGGCCGTTTGGACGAGGTCGATCATGGTGGCCGTGGCATCTGACTTTGTCCAGATCACCGGGATCGAGCGAGCGAGGAGGATAAGTGGATCTGGGAGGGGGCGTCGAGGAGGAGTGAGGCCATGGGGGCAGGGGAGGCAGGGCGTCACCCTTATCCATTCCCCTTCGATGCCGACGAGGTGGTCGGGCGGGAGCCCAGCTCTGTAGCGACGGGCTCGGGGAACAGGAGAAGGCGACCGTGTAGGGACTGGACCACTGGGCCGGTTCGGTGGCAAGGCCCGGAGGTAGGGGGAATCCCCCTTTTCATCGTCCTTTTGGTTTTTAATGTATTCTAATCCGTTTCTCCTTTTGAACACTGTTTTCTATTTATTATTATATCAACTAAATGGATTTTGTTAATTGTGAAACGATGCACACAATTCAAGCACAATATTTTTAGGTGGCACAAAAAGTTTGGGGCCAAAAGGAAATACATAAAATTAGGTTTATATTTAATTGGTTATTTTAACTACTGTTGGACCTCTTATTAATTTGACAAGATTTATTTTTTGGGTCAAATAATGTTGGGCTCAACATGTCAAAGATCAGTGGAATTTATAGAATATGGTGAACATTTTAGTTTTACTGTTTGACGAAATAATTTATTTGACTTTATTTCAAATTTGAGTTGGGCTTTGATTTTTATCAAGTGGCAGTTTGGCTTAGCAAGCCTGATGACATGGCATCATTAGGGGGAGGTCACTGTAGCTAATGACTTGAGGTGTTACATAATTTTCCCATTTCTGAAATTTCATTGCTAAATGATTGGGGAATATATCACACTATCCATTAGTTCAGTCAAGCTCACCACAAGTCCACACATTATTGCCAATTGAGTAAGTCTTATTGGCGGGTATGTGTGTGTTAGAGTGAGAGAGAGAGAGAGAGAGAGATGCAAGATGTAAGTAGTGAGGTGGAGTAGATGAGGATCCAGATAAATGGGTGTTTGTGCGTGTCTGTGTGTGTTTGTGCACGCGTTTGTGTGTGATAGGGAGAGAGTGTATGTGGAGTAGAGAGACCACTGATGATGTAAACCTAGTATAAGGGAAGGGGGAATGGTGTGACATGTGTAGTAGTGAGATAGCACGGGTGCGGGTGGGGGGGGGGAGCAGACTATTTGGAAGAGACATCGAGTGTGTGTGTGGGAGAGGGGTGTGAGAGCAAGAGGAAGAGAGAGCTAGCGACGGAGAGAGAGAGAGAGAGAGAGAGAGAGAGAGAGATTGAGTGAGGAAGAGGGAGGGGGAGAGTGTGTGTGTGTGTGAGGATTTGATGGTAAAAAAGGTCGCCAATGTCGTAACATTGAACTCTTAAAGTTAATGTGGCCCCGTTGCAACGCACGGGCGTTCTTCTAGTTATAGGTAGTATCATGCATGCCAACTACTCCCTCCGTTCCTAAATATAGGAGTATTATAAGAATAGTATAACCAGCTGATGGCTACATGACACTGCCACGTCATCTATAGCCAACCTTGTAGCCTTCAAGTATAATACTCCCTCCGTCTAGGTGTCATCTTACGAAAACCAAATAATCCCAAAATACTTAGGCGCGGTGCATTAACTTCTACCACATTTCTTGTTTCTTGACATATCAACCAATAAGAGATGTTGGTGTGCATGCTTTTAATGACTTGAGACTAGCAAACACGACATGCGGTGAGTTCATTGCATGCAATGGTATTATTAGCAAATAAACATTAAGTGCGAGGTGTTTCTATAGGTGGGTAGGCGGCGTAGGCCAATTCCTCTCCAAACACCTAGGGAGGTGGTGGGATCGAACAAGTATAACTTGTTTCTAGTGGGTACATTGACGTGGCATCGAAAGGGTGTGATAGCTGACTCTTGAAAAATAATTAACTACCACGTTGGCATACATGAGCATTGGGCCCACTTGTCACCGTACTGGACGAAGGAAGGAACGCAAGACAAAATGGAGCATGGAAGGGTGAGAATCGATTGGCTTATGTGTGATGACCACTTGAGCAATACACTCAGGTACTATGTTAAAAAATTAGTGCAAACATGGCCAGTTATACTGTGAGTAGGTGACCGTGCGCTTGGCTCTTCACCTCTTTCGGATGTCGAACAATGATGATGGTACTACAGTCGATAGTGTACTACTAGTAAGCAAAGCTTCTCCTCGTTTGCGAGTAGACCGGACACATCAAAAGTAGTGCATTAGTCTCCAAAAAGGGTTGACCATGTCCATTGATACCATCCCGTGCTCCATCATTCAATGTGTGCTTCTCGTCGTTCTGCGAGTTGACGGGACACATCAAATTTAATACGTATTTAGTACTCTCTCTCCAAAAAGGGACGACCATGTCCATGGCTACCATCCCGTGCTCCGTCATTGAGTACATGCACTATTCACATGCCATCGAGGAGGAAAAATATTACGTAGTACTAGGTGCCATTGTAGTGCACGACTCACTTACGCACTACTTGTCTCCATTTTCTTGCATGACACGTGCACCTTGATGCTAGATGTCCCGCGTGTTGGCAAAAGGATGAACAAAGCTCATGTCAAAAAAAGAGAGTGGAAGAACATAGATTCCCGACGACCGAGAAGGAGCAAGGAACCTCGTGGTGGAGCATCTGCACTCATAATATTTTATATTATTTAGCGATACAAAATCAACCAATTATCTCCACAGTAGACCAGAAGAGTACGAAACACGGCAGCCCAGTGTAGTTACATCATACTGTACGTGGCCAACCCACGCTATCACCATATTTCTTGGCCTCCGTGCAACACCTAGCACTAGTAAACCACCAGCCCGTATGTCTTCTCGCTCCTCATCTCTCTCAAAGTGCGGCGGGCTAGCGTTTTTGCCGTCTATTGAGGTCGGTTAAATCATCACATGTTAGCAACATACCAAGAGCATTCTAAAAAAATTATTGTACTCTATTGTTATGCCAAGAAGAGGAAGCGCTTTGACCGACGGACTAAACGAGACAGGCGTGCCGTGCCGTGAGTGGGTCCAGTTTCTCGTTTTGAACTTGTTTGGTGTACTAGTAACACTTGGTTTTGACTATTGGTAAGATTTCATATACTCCCTCCGTCTAGTGAATAAGTCATCTTAGATTGTGCACCGTGACCAAGGAAGAGGGGAAAACGAGAGAAATTAACATTTATTTGCTAATTAATAGCATTGCATGCAATGAACTAACCATTGCATGTTGTGTTTGGTAGTCTAAATCATTGAAAACATGCACACCCCACATCTCTTATTGGTGGATATGTCAAGAAACAAGAAACGAGGTGGGAGTTAATGCACCGCGCCTAAGTATTCTGGGATTATTTGGTTTTTGTAAGGTGACTTATACACCAAGACGGAGGGAGTACGGCCTAATGTATTCTTCGAGGATGCCTTTGACTATTGATAAGATTTTATATAATTTGAAAATTATATCATTCGAAGATCCTTTCACGTTCCGTTTAAAAAAAAGATCCTTTCACGTACAAATTTGACTGTATGCTTTGAGCAGCTTGCATGTCTATACTACTCCTGTTTGGATACTCTAACTTAGCTAGAGGTTAGACTAACTCATGACTAACCCTGAACTAAATGTAGCCAAAGAGGTGTTTCAGTGACAGGGTTAGATAAATGCACTTGATGGAGAGAGAAAAGTGATTTTTCAGTGGGCCCAAGGAGGTACTTACTGTGGGAAAGGTGAAGTGATGGTTGCTTCGCCGGAGCAACTTATTACTCTGGAATACGGGAGTACCAGCGGATTCAAGGAACAGAGAAATGATGGTTGCTTCGTTCGAGCAACTTACTATGGCGAAGGTGGGGCTCTGTGATTTGACTGCTCACTAGTCATTACTAATGTGGCGCAACTACCAGGGTGAATCTTTCCCTGCAGTTGTGCACTCAATATTGTTGCACGGCAGGTGGAGCCAGATGAAGGATGTCCCACATGTCGGCAAAACAAAGTTGAATTGTTTCTGGCATTGCTATCAATCCTTCAGGATTTGTTTATATGTAAGCATAATTTTAATGAAATTGTACTGTGATGATATGAAGGTTTCAACTTTGGTTCCCACATGGAAAAAAGGTTTCAACTTAGGATTCATGTGTCCTCTTGCGTCAAGATTATCTCATTACAACATTCCATCAAATACAAATGAAACTACCATGGCTGCTAATGCATCTCAATGGTTCGCAGATCAGCGCCAATATTTACATCACAACTGAAGACAAAGTTGTGAGAAGGTTTACAAATAAAGAAAAATATATAATTGATCGATGCTATTTATAGGCATGGGTCCATTTCCTGGGCACAGTGTTCATTGCTTGGTAGCTAGTTTCACCCACCGCCGTAGCCAAAAAGGGGTTGTACGGAGGACACCTCAATCTGATCATTTTGTGCAGCTCCACTAAAATCGAGCTGACTATCCCTGTTTGCAATGATATCCAATCGGTGTGATTACAATAATAGTGGAACTAGATGATGAAACATAACACACAGAAATAGAAGCCGATCACCTCTGCGATCTCTCTTTAGGAGTAACTACTTGTTGGAGAAGATTAAGCACGGAGTTGGATGAGGAGGATAGCAAAACCAATCTCCCTTTCTACAGTTCCACAGAAATGTAAAAACGTTGCCCGTGTGACATTTTGGCGGAACTGCAGAAACACTCTTAAGAGAAAAAAGTGATTTGTGTAGTTGACCAAAAGGTCGCAACAGCAACCAGGTGAAATGGATAGCCCTGTTTGCAAAAAGAGGTAGAAAGGAAACAATTACTGGGGAATAACATGAGTTGAAGACACATACGCCAACAAAAAAGAAGCATATTCCATGTAATAAGGGAAAGATAGAAGCATGGTGGTTTATCAAAAATGGTTTGAGGACGAGATTGCAAGATGGAAAGTACGCCGGCCAAGATACATTTTAAGCAAACAACGAAAGAAGATCCACATGCAGCAACGTGGGAAGATGGGCAGTGGAGCAAGGCCGGAGGAAGCTGTACCTGAGGGTCATCGGGATGTTACTAGGAGGACGCCGGCGGCCGGGATCTGCCCATACTGTGGCAGCGAGCAAGTGGCGAAGGCCCTACCATGTTGGAGCTTGGTCAGAGAGAATGGCGGGTACCGCAGATCGGGACGTGCTGCCACAACACCATAGAATGGAGAAACGATGCACATCATCCCTTTCCACCGGCGGACGGTATGCGGCCGGATGACTGACCAACGGTGAGAGAGAGAGGCCACCGCCGCCTTGTGTGAGATGGTGTGACGAGAGACAAACCCTGGCAGGCAGGCTCCATTGTATATAGTGGAGCGAATTTTTCCATTTTCCCCATGTCAATCGCTTTATATTCTGTACTATGTGCCATCGAGGAGGAATATATAACTTTATTTAATACTAACGCGTCAAGTCGAACTTTGTTCCGTCTAGGTGTGGTACCCGACCCTCCTTCGAGTAAACAACCGCTACACAGGTCAAATTATCACATGGGCTGCCTTTTCGTACAGAAACGAACTCCACCGTGTACCCGCGCGGGTGTGGCCTGGAACGAGATGTGAGTACGTGCGTCCTGTGTGCAGCTCTTCTTTAGGTGCAGGTACATACGTGGGTGGGTGTGAGAGAGATGGTTTGTGCGAAAGCGAGGCAATGTGTCAATGATATCTCAAACAAAAAAACATAACATATGCAATGTGTGTGAAACAGAGTCATGGGTATATCATATATAGAGGGAGCGATCTACGAGAAGAGAGTGGAGGGATCATCAGCGTGAGATATCGATAGAATCAAAAAAATGGATTAAGTGTGTGGCTGCACGATCGATAAAGTGTGCCATCGAATTTTTGTTTGCCCACATCAAAGATACAGGGCGGCTGGCCTACTAGAATTTGAGAGGGCAGAGGTGCGGTTTTTCTCTATGGCATGCATACCTGACTATAAAGTTCGACTATTGGTGGGTGGGTGGGGGGGGGGGAGGGGGCAGAGACCTAAGTATAGAGAGGTAGATCGATTAGCATATGTGTGGAGTAGGAGAGAGACCTAGCTATGTATAGAGGGAGATTGATCGGCATCCATGGATATGTGTAGCAGAGGAATAAGGTTGGGAGAAAGACAAATGTAGAGTGTCACAGGGTTGGTGGTGGAGTGGCATCTCAGAAATGGTGGGAGAGGCCTGCTAGACAAACGGAGGGTACGAGTGCAATATCAATAAGAGAGGGCAAGGATGTCTGTCTGTCTATGCACGTGCGTGTGAGAGACGGGTCGGGAGGTATGCAAGGATTATGAGGGGAGACGATATGATTGTGGTAAGCATACGTATCTACATAGGAAGATCAACCATCGTGTGTCCGAGAAAGGGAGAGACATAACTAGTGAGGTAAGTCTATCGGTGTGTGGGAAAAAAGAATTATAGTTGACCTAGCTATATGTAGGGAGATCAGTACATATACATGCATGCATGTGTTAGAAGCAAATAATGTCCAGAGAGACAGACAGGGGGAGAGAGGTGCGGCTAGGAGGTGGTGCGAGAGGCCTACTATGTCTAGGGGGAGGAGTGTGCGAGTATGCGATCGATGAAAAGAGGGGTGGGAATGTGCACCAGCGTGGAACTGTATTGGACATAGAGGGCATGGACGGTGAGAAGAGAAGAGGGGAAGTATGTGATTGTGGTAGGCACACTTGGCTAGAGAGGTATATCGACCGGTGTGTGCCGGAAAGAAGGAGTCGGGGGGCCTACACACACCGCGGGTGAACGACCTAAAGAGAAATAACGAACGTGTGCGATGGAGGGGATGCTGAGGGAGGGTGAGAGGGGGGCGGGCATGTGCATGCATGATAGAAAATTAGCTCTAGCTAGCTACAAAGAGAAGAGGATCGTGAAGGTGTTAAAGACGAACATAGATCATAATTCATTATAAAAAAGTGGATACAGATATTTGAAGAAGATATCATAATGTAGAACATTGATTATAATTTGGGCTAATGTGTGGCTTTTGCAGCTCAGGGCTAAATACTTGTCATAATGTAGGGGACGGGGCACTATACTTTGTGTGATAAACACGGTGTACATATGGAACATGGTTTAGATTATGAATATCTAGTTAGTACATAAAATGCACTATTATTTGGAATCAACATCAAGTGTATTCAAAAAATTGAATTCAGGTTCATATAGTACACATAGTTCATATCTATCTCTATAGTAATCATGTGGTGTGTTGTTAAGGTAATACATGAATGATGGTTGAAGTTGGCAACAATCATGATTGTAGATTCTTATTGAAATAGAGAAACGAATTCAAATGCAGTTCGAATTGCAGCAGTAGTATAAACATTTGGAATGCACTAAAATGTTGGCATGAGTAGGTTACATGCATTATACAGCCAGCGAAAAAATTTAATTGGATATAACATGGATCCATACTCCCTCCTTCCATCTATATAGGGCCTAATGCGTTTTTAAGACCACCTTTGACTATTGACAAGATTAATAGTACGTGACATGCACAATGTGAAAATTATATCATTGAAAGCTCCTTTCACACACGAATTTAATGGTGTGCTTTGTGTAAGTTGCATGTCATATATTATTGCTCTAATATTTGGTTGGTCAAATTTAGCCTCGAAAAATGCATTAGGCCCTATATCGATGGAAGGAGGGAGTAGCTTTGAATAGCATTTGTATAGTAAAACGGGACAAGACTCTCTCTTTGTGTGGTGTGAATAGTTTTATTTTTTCATTGAGGGAAGTGCGAATTAATTTGGTACGTACTACAAGTACAATATTACACATTAGGCTTGTCCCTAAAATTCAACCCGCACCTTGTTATATCGCGAAAATTCAGATATCATGCTCCCAAAATTGTCGCCTTCACAACCTGCGCCTTGCTATCCCGAAATTACAACGCGCGCGAAAACTCCCTCCAGCTACCAAATCCCGGCACGCCAAATCCCCCTTCTAACCCTGAGCCGAAAGGGCCGCTAGTTCAAATCGGCGGGGGTACTTTTGTAACACACATTACATTTTGGACAAGCGCGTCCCTAAGTCATGGTTCCCCCCTCCCATCGCCTCCTATTCACCATTCGAAATCTGGCCACCATAACCTCTCCGCTCCAGCCGTGAAACCCCACCCTCCTTTGTCCGCCACCTCACCGCTGCACAGCCAGAGCCTCTTCCCCGATGACATCGTCCACCACAACAGCTCGACATTCCTCATCCACCTCCCCGAATGATGATCCTTCGTCCATCTCGTCGTCCCGCTGGTTCAGCCGCCCCATCCTCCACCTCCAAGGAGTTGCTCCAACGATCGCCTCGTCTATTGTGGCTGCTCCATCCCCACAGCGCCGCCTTAACGTGCTCCACCGGAACCACAACATCCTCACCGACTCCTCGGACGAAGCCGAGGCCTACTCGGCGCCACCAAAGAGGTTGTACACTCATCACATTGCACCTTCTCCTTAACTCGACCTCCCGACACCGACGGTGCTCCATCCCCCACCCCCATGGAGCGGCTACCGCGAAGCCGGCGCCGTGGGCGACATCTCGACGGCGGCTCTCCCCTAGTGTGAGGCCCCTTCAGCTGCGACGTCTGTACTAGTCGGATCTGCTGCTGCTGCTCCGGCTCTCGCTCGCTCGCCTAGCTGCTGCTGCTCCGGCTCTCGCTCGCTCACTCGCGCTGCTGCTGCTGCTCCGACTCTCACTCGCTCGCTGCTGCTGCTGCTGCTCCGGCTCTAGCTCGCTCACACTGCTGTTGCTGCTCTCCCCCTTGCTCGTGCTGCTGCTCTGCTTCGATTTAGCTACAGTTCAGTCGACTGATCGACTTTTGGGTCAGTCGATTTTCAGGGGGTGGGAGTCTCGCCGGAGTTAAGGAAGAACCACCTACAGCGGGGAGGGGGCTCACCGGAGAGGTACCCCACTATCTATCTTAGGGTTCTTGGTGGGGTGTTGCTCGCCGGCGGTGTGGGCGCACGGTGGTAGGGCGGTGACGTGGGGATCACCGGAGAAAAAGCTTGTCGCGGGGGAGGGGGGGAGGGGGGCTACAGGGCTGGCTGGGGCGGCGGCAGACCGGTGTTGGGGAGTTGTTTCGGGGCGGCAAGGCGGCGGTGGACCGGCGGTTGGGAGTTGTTTCGGGGTGGCGGAGGACCAGCGGTGGGGAGTTGTTTCGGGCAGCGAGGCAGCGCGGGGTTTAGCCGGTGGTGGCTGGCGGCTCAGGGGGGTGCAGGTTGAAGATGAACTACACGCCCTCCCTAAACTATCCCATATGAAGTGCCTCTCTGCTACCATTGCGTTCAGTTTTGGCAGTAACATTCAGATTCCATAGTAAATTTTAGTTTCGGCAGTTAAGTTCAGAGTCAACAGTTTTTACCTCATTTGTTGTAGTCAGGTGGTTTTTGGTGATGTAAATTTTACATCATCACTTTTTGGTAATGCATTTTACATCATCTATTAGAGATGCTATTACAATCCCATTAGAGATTAACTATGTCTATCTTGTGCTGCTTCAGCCTTGATGTTTTACGGCTCACTGGAGCTGCTCCAACGATGGAACGATCCATCACAACAGAGCAATGCCCTAGACGCTGTCTACAGATTCCTCAGATCTTCCTCCACACCTCCGACAGCCACCTCTGCCTCAACTTCTTCAGCGACCAACCCAGTGATGCCGAGGTCGACACGGCTACGACAAAGAGGTTGTACACTTGTTGCATCACTTATTACTCTACATTCATGTCAAGTTCAGAGCCACCTCTGCCTCAACTTCTTCAGCGACCAATCCTATGCATGAAAACAAGACCAAGTGCATTAGTGGCAGAATAACATTCTAACTATACACACTTTCATATGGTTTCACTTTATTTTGGCCATGTTTCTTTGCATTCCTCTGCTCCTCCAATTCCTATGAACCAAACACCCAAGTTGACAGAAATCCTATGTTCACAAATGCTCTGTTTCCCATGTGCATTCCTATCCTATTCTGGTGTTTTTCCTCCTATCCCTGCGTTTTTAGAATCATGCAAGCCAAATGATCCCTTACAGAATTACTTCAGTTACAGGTAGGTGTCGAAGAAATCTTTGTGTGGTTTGTCCTGCTCCTGCCGTGATGTTGTCCACCTCACCTGATCATATCCATTGACAGAAGCATCCACCAAACCAGACATCGCAACTCCTGACCAGCTTTCGCCGCCTCAGATCTCCTTCCCTGTCGCCGGCACCCACCTCAACGACATCACCATCATCGACTCAGCAGATGAACCTGAGGAGTACACGGGTCCACAAGAGAGGTCGTACTCTTTTGTTTCTGCTTATGTTATGCATTGCTTAATATTACCTACTACTTTATTGTCCTGTTCACCTCTTAGACTCCAAGTCAGGTCCAAATTGATGTTCAAACTTGAGTTCTAAATTAGTTGTGGGGCACATATCGAGGCATCAATGAATAGTACCTCTGTCTAATATCTGGTTCACCTAGGGTATGCCTATGTTGTTCATCTTGGGTGGGAAACAAATAGTAAAGCAATCATCATCTGTTTTTTTATTAAATTAAAGCAATCATCAGCCTGCTATCATTATTTTTGGATCCATTCACTGGCTGTTACCATTACTCTAGATTTCTGCATGCTCTCCTTACATAATCTCACTATATTTTTTTGTATGCATGTCAGATATTGTACACAGTCATGCTGAACATGTAGGGAAAAAGAGAAGAGTTCTGCGCGGCAATACAATGTCATGCAGACATCGCTCCATGGTGGGTTCAATGGCAAACCCTCCCCCTCTCCAGATTGTAATCTAGAGGAAGATATCTGTTCTGAGGCGGATTCAGACGCAGCTGACCACTCCTATTTACCCCCCAAGGTGTTTGCTCTAACTTGGCATGATGATGTTACTCATATCATGCATATGTTTCCTTTGCAGTGCCTACTTTCAACATCATATATGTCATCTGCTTAGTTTAGACATGTTCTGTAATGCCACCTATTTAGTTTCAACATCATGTATGGGAAATTATGCAGTCTCATGTCTTTTAGCCAGCCATAATATATGTGAAATGTGCAATGCCATCCTGTTTAACCAGGCATCATATATTTGAATGATATCTAGCCCATCCTTTTCTTCATTAAATTTTCATTTGTCGATAATGTTTGTACATTAAACTACTCTTCCTGTGAATCAGCCATTTGAGTGGGTGATGGAAAAATTTGGAGTGAAAACAAGGCCTTCAGAGCAGACAGTGCTACATGTCGAAGCAGATCTCTTGCTGGGTCCCGATAGCTCCTCAGAGATGGATTCAGAGACGGATGACCAGTCCTATTACCCCACCGAGGTGTATCTCTAACTTGGCACGGTTCTATTGCTCATATCATGCACATGGTGTCTTGCATTGCATAGTTTAGACATCATATACACAATATTCAACACCATGTTCTTAGTTCAGACATCATATATGCGAATGCCCTCGGCTTAGCATATAAATCACATATGTGAATTAAACCATGTGATCATGGTTACTTAGATAACATGTATGTGAATTATGTCATGCGATCATGTTTAGTTAGTCATCATACCTTTGAATTATGTTATGCTATGCTATTTAGATAGACATCATATATGTGAAATTATGTCACGCTATCCGTTTTAGTTAAACAATATACATGTCAATTATTTAATGCCCTCTTGTTTCTACACTATCTATTGCATCTGTCTCTCATACAATGTCTGTACATTCAACTATGTTTCCTGTTTATCATCCATTTGAATTGGAGCGGGTGATGGCAGTATCTAGCGGAGTAAAGACATGGTCTTCAAATAAAACGGTGCTACCTCTTGGTGGAGATAGCACCCCGGTTGTACATGCACGAGATCCAGCCCTACCAGACATAACCCAGACTCTCGCAGATTTTACCCCTACTGCGATGGACAGAGAACCAGCTTCACCCAATCTAACCCCAACCCCAGCACATAGTAACCCAGTTCCCATTGACATAGTGCCATCTCCACCACAGAGCTCCCAAACAAGAGAAGTTAGTAAGGCAGCTCCAGTGCCCAAAGTGCCAGTACTACCACGGCGAACGCCAACTCCACCAGTTAGTACACCTATTCCCATGGAGGAAGCACAACCAGCCATTCATAGTTTAGCATCTATCGCATTTGATGTTGTTAAATCCTATGTGCATATCTTCCCATCATGGAAATACTATACTCAAGATGAAGGAAAATGCCAGTTGCAGGTGTTTGTCTAGGAGTTATGTGTAAGTAATGTTATTCATGGCAATTACTTTGCTTTGTCCCATACATTCTACCTCCATGATGGTTATAATACAGCAAATTTTCCCATTTTAATCTATAGAGAAGGATCGATTTGGAAACTCAGGATGAGGTAACCTGTGCTAATACCTCTGCTATCTTCAAGAATGCTTGGTGGAAGTATCGGAATTACCTGAAGAAAACGTACTTCACTGGCAAAGAAACTCATCAAATTCCCTTACGTTCTCCTGAGACACATTTACTGGATGATGACTAGGAATGCCTTGTTCTTTACTGTTCCTAAACCAAGAATGTGGTAAGGTCTATGAGCTCATTTTATTTTAAGTACTATATGCTTGCATGTTACTGTACTCTGTTCATGTAGAAGAAGTGCTTAAACCTGAAGAACTCTGTTCATGTACTCTGTTCTCATTTAAGATTCCATTGCTATCATGGATACTGCTTTGCTTTTGTATCACTGTATTTACTCATACAAACTTATTTTTAAATTGAAAAATCCAATGGAAACTCCAACGGCACAACAGGTATGTTTACGCATGTTTCTTTAACATGTTTGCTCTTATAAATAGCTCTGTTGATTTCAATCTCAATTGTGTATACAGTTGACTTCTCATATCATGCACATTACTAGCATCATAATAGGGCCAATAGTGTTGTTGTACATGTAGACCCGTGGTACCCATCTGAAATCTTGTTGTGCCATTTAGTTTCCCACGCTTTGTATTCTTTCAGTGCTGCTTTCTCTTGAACTAATATGATTTGAACCGTGTCTCTATTTTGATTTGGCAAGACAATGCAGTGACCATAGGACATAGATATATGTTTGTTTGATGCTTTTATAATGCACTACTTGGCAATAGAACACTTGGTAGTTTAATCTTGTCCACCTTACTAATGAACTGGTTCACCGAAATGAGTTTCATATACTAGTACATGCTAAACCTGTTATGTGTCCGCTTGTTTCTTCTTTTAGAATGCTGACAGAATATTGGGGAAGAGTGCTTTATTAAGCAATGATAAAGGAAGTAATGCAGATAAGGTCCAGGATCGTGATACATCCTTGTTGGTCCCCAACAAAGCTGATAAAACAGCTAAGGAAAACTATCTTGAAGACAGTGAGGCAACACCAAAGTCCTGTCTTGGTTTGCTGTTCGAGTTACCGGCCACTACCGCTTGCACAAGCTATTCAAACTCACTGTCTGAATCAGTTAGGTTTCTTGAGTCTCAACTACAAGCTGAAAGACATCGATCAACTGTGCTGCGACAGGAAGCGGAAGGACTGCGGAAGTCCCTTGAGCATTCAGATGCATACTTTCTGGTGCAACAGCAAGCGTTGAAGGATTTTAGCACCAAACAGGACAAAGCTAATAAGATTTCTAAGCTTATTGCCAGCATGGTGGATACCCAGGATAACATTTCTTTAGCTCTTGTGAAGTTGTTTCAGTTATGGACTTGTTTTGCTTCCGCGTTTATTTGCACTGGTGGACAATTTTGACGGCCAGTGTATGTAATATGCTGCCTTTTCCCTATATTTGCACTGGTGGTGAACTTTCATGCCTGGTGGATGTAATATGTGTAATAGCTGTAATAGGATAGCGTTAGTTGCTTGATTATTTATTTCATTATTGTCTTGTTTAGTTGTTTGCTTGTAGTCACTGCAGTTCTTTTTCTGTGTTTTTCTAGTGGCCACAATAACCTATTTTTGGTAACTAGGCCACAATAATCATGGCAACACATGGACTATTGTAACCATGGGCCTCCTGCGGGCCGTAGGATCCGTGGGTCTTCTACGGGCCATAGGATCCATGGGCCTTTTATGGGTCGTAGGATCCATGGACTTTCTACGGGCCGTATGATCCATGGGCATTCTACGGGCCTTAGGATCCATTCTTCTTCTACGGGCCGTAGGATCCATGGGCCTTCTATGGGGCCTATAATCAATTCGCCAAACATGGGCCGTACTATTCATGGACCATAACGGGCCGTTAATAGGCCGTATTTGATAACTCTATGAAAACAGCCCAACGGGTTAATGGGCCACAAACGGGCCTAATGTAACTACAGGCTATATTTGGCCCACAAACGGAACATGCCAGTAATGGACCGTATCTAACCGAATTCTAGAAATGAGCCCAAGAATAAATGGCCCCTTAGAAGGCCGAAAATTAACACCGGCTGGAAATGGCCGACGGAATCATGGGCTGTTAATGGGTATAAAGCGACACACTGTTCATTATGGGCCAGTTTCATCTTGGGCCTTTAATGGGCCAAGAGTTACAAAGGGCCTCATATGGGCCGATAGACATCATGGGCCATACATGGGCCGGAAGTTACAATGGGCTGGAATCATATTGGACAGCCCAGATGAAGCTACTTGGCTTAATTCTGATAGGCCATAATGGGCCGGTAGTTAGCGGGCCGTAAATGGGATATATACGAACATGCCGTTAACAGGCTTTCCATGGGCCGGCCCGTTACCTTTTGACCAAGTCAAACGGGCCGACCTTTTCACCAGAATGGGCCTCTGTTGGGCCGTGCCATGTGTTGACGTATCAGAGGCGCCTCCTGTCCAATGAGTGCATGACATCTATCCCAATGGTTAGCCAACACGTGTTTCCTATGGCCAATGAGAATTTTACACGTGGAAAATCCCCATTGGTCTGGGCTGTTAACGAGTTATCGGATCCGAAACCGGACACGATAGCTTAATGACGACCTGTTATGGTGGATGCCACATGTCGGTCACCCTTGACGAAAGCACTTCTCTGACACGTGATTTATCGTCATGGAAGTGGACACTTCCATGATAATAATTTTGGTAATGTCATGGAACACTTCTATGACAGCACATGTATGACTATCTTGATTCTGTCATAAAATCGTCATGGATGTACATTCATGATAGAAAACGTGACCTACTGTGACAAACACGTATCATCATGGAAGTGTATTTTTTTGTAGTGTTTAAGTCTGACATTCTTCCTATGCATAGGGATTTTATAAGTAAACAAATTATCAAGGCAAGCAAAAACTAGCATATGCAAGGGAGAAGAATAAAACATTGATAATCTCAACATAAGGAGAGGTAATTTAGTAACATGAAAATTTCTACAACCATACTTCCCTATCTCATAATAATTAAATGTCGGATCATATTCAAATTCAACAATATAGCTCTCACATAACATATTCCCTACATGATCCACATGCATGCAAAAGTTGTCACTCTTCCAAAATAGTGGGATTATCATCAAATAAAGTCATGACCTCTCCAAGCCTAGTTTCATAAAAAAATCACGAGATTGAACACTCTCCAAATATGTGGGATTATTTTTACCTAAAGATGACGCTCTTCCAAACCCTCTTTTAATATGATTGCAAACATATTCATCATGAGGCTTAAATAAACTATAAAGATCATAAGAAACATTATCACCCCAATCATGATCATTGCAATAAGTAGTGGTCATAACAAATTCATCATACACAAGCTTGGGGTTATGCATATTATTAGTACAATTGACATTAAAAGAATTTATCATAACATCATTGCAATCATGCTTTTCATTAAAGGAGCTATCATGACTCACTTATAACTTTTTTGTTTAACACTTCATCACAATTTTCAGATTCATGGTTTTCAAGCAAAACTTCATAGAGATAATCAAGTGCACTCAACTCACTAGCAGTTAGTTCATCATAGTTGGATCTTTCAAAAAGATTAGCAAGTGGACGAGGATCCATAAAAATTTAGCAAGCAAAGATGCAAGCAAATAGAAGACACATGACAACACAAGCAAACAAAAGATCCAACAAGAAAAAGGTAAACGAAAAAATATTTTTGTATATTTGCAAAAATGTTTGAGAAGTGGGGGAGATGAAAATGAGAGGCAAATGGCAAATAATGTAAATTGCAAGATGAAGAGATTTGTGATTGGGAACCTAATAGATGTTGATGATGTCTCCCTGGCTACAAGCTAGAAATTCCTTTTGATGCGGCTTGAAACTGCGTTGGTATTTCCCCAAATAGGAAAGGATGATGTAGTATATCCATAGTTGGTATTTCCCTCAGTTATGCAAGCAAGGTTATCAATCCTGTAGGAGAACCAAGCAACACTATGTAAACGGTACCTGCACACAAATAACAAATACTTGCAACCCGACGCGTAAGAGGGGTTGTCAATCCCTCCACGGTAAAAAGATAAATTGTTTTGTATAAGATTTGATAAATAGATCTAGCAAGAACACACAATAAAACAAATAAAGGAAAATTTCAGAAAAGTATTTTTGGGTTTTTGGAAATATAGATCTGAAAGCAATATGTTAAAAGATAGATCCGGGGGCCGCCAATTTCACTAGTAACTTCTCTCAAGAAAATAGCATACGGTGGGTAAACAAATTACTGTTGGCCAATTGATAGAAGATCAAATAATTATGATGATATCCAAGGCGATGATCATGAATATAGGCATCATGTCCAAGATTAGTAGACCTAAACGATTCTGCATCTACTACTATTACTCCATACATCGACTGCTATCCATCATGAATCTAGTATATTAAGTTCATGGGGAAACAGAGTAATGCAGCAAGAACGATGATGACGTAGACAAGATCTATTCATGTAGGAATAGACCCCATATTTTTATCCTTAATAGAAATGATACATACGTGCCTCGCTACCCCTTCTGTCACTTGGTGAGGACATCGCAAGATCTAACCCAGCACAAAGCACCTCTTCCCATTGCAAGAAAAATTGATCTGGTCGGCCTAACTAAACCAAAGATTCAGATAAGAAATACGAGGCTATAAATAATCATGCATATAAGAGATCAAATAAAACTCAAATAATATTCATGGATATAGATCTGATCATAAACTTGAACTTCATCGGATCCCAACAAACACACCGCAAAAAGTCATTACATTAAATAGATCTCCAAGAACAACGAGGAGACTATTGTATTGAGAATCAAAAAGAGAGAAGAAGCCATCTAGCTACTGCCTACGGACCCGTAGGTCTATCGTGAACTACTCACGTATGATCAGAGGAGCACCAATGATGATGATGAACCCCTCCGTGATCGTGTTCCCCACCGGCAGAGTGCCGGAATAGGGCTCTAGATTGGATCTCATGGTTCTGGAACTTGCGGTGGCTGGAATTATGTTTCGTGGACTCCCCTAGGGTTTCTAGAATATTTGGGTATTTATAGAGCTATGAGGCGGTGGAGGAGACCCCTGTGGGCCCCACAACCCATCAAGGCGCACCTAGGCCTCCCAGCATGCCCTGGTGTCCCATGGGCCCCACGCGCCTCCCCTCTGGTGCTTCCTTGGCTCCCAAGTTGTCTTCTGGTCCAAAAAAAGATCTCCAAAAAGTTCCATGGCATGTGGACTTCGTTTGGTACCGATATTCTGTGAAGTAAAAAACAAGCAAAAAATAGCAACTGGCACTGGGCGCTATGTTAATAGGTTAGTCCCAAAAAATGATATAAAGTTGTTATAAAATGATTGTAAAACATCCAAGAATTATAATATAATAGCATGGAACAATAAAAAATTATAGATACGTTAGAGACGTATTAGGCCCCCCTAGAGCGCTCCCCTAGGGCTTGTCGCTCCCTCATGGCTCTTCTAGCCTTCTCCCAAACCTTCTAGGGTCTCTTCTCGTCCAGAAAAACTAATCCAAAGTTTTTTATCCCTTTGGACTCTTTTTGATATTGATTTCCTGAAAAGCCAAAAACTTGCAAAAACAACAAATGGCACTGGGCACTAAGTTAATAGGTTAGTCCCAATCATTGATATATAATTGCATATAACGACATATAAAACATCCAAGATTGATATTATAATAGCATGGAAAAATAAAAATTTATAGATACATTGGAGATATCAGTCTTCCAAGCTGAATCTTCTGGGCTTCTGAACACAACTTGGATGTCTTCTTTGTATGTTTGTAATCCGGTCTTGAGCTTGTCTTTAGTTTTCCTCCGGCAAGCCTTGTCGTTGGGAAGTCTACTACTGCTGTGCATAAGTCTGGGGTACTAAGGACCCAAATCTTAGTACACCGACACTCGATAGCCAAGGTGGACCATTCCTACATTGACAATGTCTATAAACTACACGGATTACTAGCAGCAATTATCTCAGATCGTGATCCGGTCTCCATCAACAAATTATGGAGGGAATTGTTCCTAGTTAAGGGGTTAGAACTGAATATGAGCACACCCTATCACCCTCAAACGGACGGGCATACCGAATGGGTAAACCAGTGTTTGGAAATATTTTGGCATTGCTTCATTCATGCTTGTCCTAACAAATGGAATCAATTTCTTCCTCTCGCTGAATTTTGGTACAACTCGAGCTACCACTCTATCCTGAAGACTTCACCTTTTGTGGATCTATATGGCCATGAACCCCGACACTGGGGCATGGAGGCAGCTTCAACATGCAAAATCCCAGTTCTGACAGAGTGGCTTGAAGAGACAAAACTGATGCAGCAGGTGTGGAAACATCATTTACATAGTGCTCCCCACAACATGAAAGTGCAGGATGACAAGAAACGATCCAAGAGAACCTTTCAACCTAGCGATGTTGTCTTTGTCAAGTTGCAACCATATGTACAAACATCAGTGGAGAGGCATGCCAATCACAAATTCTCTTCTAGGTACTTTGGTCCTTTCAAAGTTCTGCATGCCATTAACCCAGTTGCTTACAAGATTGATTTTCCGGCGGACCCCAATGTACATCCGGTGTTCCATGTCACCCAACTTCGACAAGCTCTCGCGCCAGACACTACGGCTTCCACTGACCTTTTGTAAATATGCCCTAGAGGCAATAATAAAGTGGATATTATTATATTTCCTTAATCATGATAAATGGTTATTATTCATGCTGTAATTTTATTGATCGGAAACTTAAATACATGTGTGAATACATAAACAAATACCAAGTCCCTAGTAAGCCTCTACTAAAACTAGCTTGTTGATCAAAAGATGGTTAAGGTTTCCTGACCATAGACATGAGTTGTCGTTTTATAATGGGATCACATCATTAGGAGAATGATCTGATGGACAAGACCCATTTGTTAGAATAGCATATGATTGTTCAGTTTATTGCTACTGCTTTCTTCATGTCAAATACATGTTCCTTCGACCATGAGATCATGCAACTCCCGGACTCCGGAGGAATGCCTTGTGTGTATCAAACATCACTTCGTAATTGGGTGATCATAAAGGTGCTCTACAGGTATCTCCGACGGTGACTATTGAGTTGGCATGGGTCGAGATTGGGATTTGTCATTCCATATGACGGAAAGGTATCTTTGGGCCCTCTCGGTAGTACAATATCACAAGAATATTTGCAAGCAAAGTGACTAAGGAGTTAGTTACAAGATGATGTATTATGCAATGACTAAAGAGACTTGCCGGTAACTAGATTGAACTTGGTATGGAGATACCGACGATCGAATCTCGGGCAAGTAACATATCGACGGACAAAGGGAACTACGTATGTTGTCTTAAGGGTTTGACTGATAAAGATCTTCGTAGAATATGTATAGACCAATATGGGCATCCAGGTCCCGCTATTGGTTATTGACCGGAGAAGCGTCTCGGTCATGTCTACATCATTCTCGAACTCGTAGGGTCCGCACGCTTAACGTTCATTGACGATATAGTATTATATGATTTATG
Organism: Triticum aestivum; assembly: GCF_018294505.1. Classification (NCBI taxonomy): domain Eukaryota; kingdom Viridiplantae; phylum Streptophyta; class Magnoliopsida; order Poales; family Poaceae; genus Triticum; species Triticum aestivum. The sequence goes on from NC_057810.1 coordinate 413,100,088, forward strand.
TATGTTGGTGACCGAATGTTGTTCGGAGTCCCGGATGAGATAACAAACATGACAAGGAGTTCCGGAATGGTTCGGAGGTAAAGTTAGATATATAGGATGATGGTTGGGCGAAGGGGTAAGGCCCACGGGGCTTTAGGTTGATGCACGAGGAAGTTTTGTGGAGGTCGGGGACCAGACACCAGGGACCTTGGCGTCTGGCCCATGCCAAGGTCCCTGGCGTCTGGGCCAGACACCGAGGACCATGGCATTTGGGCCAGACATCGAGGACCATGGCGTCTAGTGCTGGAATCTGAGAAGGACTCTGCCCTGCGTTCCAAATTGACTTTGGGGAGGCCCTCTCCCCAAGTAACTACCCCAGGGTTCAACATATAAATAGAGGAGCAGGGCTAGCTCCTAGAACATAAGTTTTTGAGCCTCCTCTAGTTGGTCCCAGTTGACTAATTAGAGCTAGCCCTAGCCACCTCTAATCCTCATAATTAGAAGCCTAGTGTGGTTCTAATCTCCTCCCTCTAGTTCATCCTTCGCTCTACATTTGTTGTGCTTGGCAAAGTCCTGCAGAAATAGTTTCACCACCACTGTCACCATGCCGTCGTGCTGCTAGAACTCATCTACTACTTCTCCCCTCTTGCTAGATCAAGAAGGCGAGAACGTCATCGAGTTGAACATGTGCTGAACACGGAGGTGTCGTATGTTCGATGCTTGATTAGAACGGATCATGAAGGTGTACGACTACATCAAACGCGTTGATAAATGCTTCCACTTAGAGATCTACAAGGGTATGTAGATGCTCTCCCCCTCTCATAGCTATGCCTCTCCATGGATAGATCTTGCGTGTGCATAGATTTTTTTGTTTTCCATGCAACGTTTCCCAACAGTGGCATCATGAGCCAGGTCTATGCGCAGATGATATGCATGAGTAGAACACAAAGGAGTTGTGGGCGGTGATGTTCATATTGCTTACCACCTATGTCTTATTTTGATTCAGCGGTATTGTGGGATGAAGTGGCTCGGACCAACCTTACATGTCCATGTACATGAGACTAGTTCCACCGACTAACATGCAAGTTGATTTGCATAAAGGTGGCTGGTGGGTGTCTGTTTCCCCTACTTTAGTTGAATCTAATTTGACTATGTTGGTGAGGGAGTCCTGGATTAGGGGGTCCTCGGATAGCCAGACTATATACCTTGGCTGGACTGTTGGACTATGAAGATACAAGATTGAAGACTTCGTCCCGTGTCTGGATGGGACTCTCCTTTGCGTGGAACGCAAGCTTGGATATTTGGATATGTAGATTTCCTTCTCTGTAACTGACTCTGTTTAACCCTAGCCCCCTCCGGTGTCTATATAAACCGGAGGGTTTAGTCCGTAGGACAAGAACAATCATAATCATAGGCTACCTTCTAGGGTTTAGCCTCTACGGTCTCATGGTAGATCAACTCTTGTAATACTCATATCATCAAGATCAATCAAGCAGGAAGTAGGGTATTACCTCCAACGAGAGGGCCCGAACCTGGGTAAAACATCGTGTCCCCTGCCTCCTGTTACCATTAGCCTTAGACGCACAGTTTGGGACCCCCTACCCGAGATACGCCGGTTTTGACACCGACATTGGTGCTTTCATTGAGAGTTCCACTGTGCCGTCCCGACAAGGCTTGATGGCTCACCTCATTGTCAAGGATAACATCATATCCAGAGGATCCCTGGCTGTAGGCCAAACTCTCCGGTTGGGCGGTTTCGTCATGGCCGCCCGTTCAGCCGTCGCGCCGACGATGACATCGCTGGTCATCAAAAACAACCTTCGCGTCAGCCCGGAATTCACCGAGCAGATGGATCCAATGGAGCTCTCCTCCTTAAACGAGCTCTTGGATTGCATCGCCGCCCTGGGAGTCGTTACGGATTATGATCAGATCGGGCTTAAACCCGACCTAAGGGAGATTAACTCTCCGCCGGTCACCCATCAGATAGCGGTGGTGGAAGAACAAAACGACAATTCTTCCTCTATTTTGAGGACGAACTATGTCTGGATTACCGAGCTCTCTGAGCCGGATACCCGTCTACGGGAGGATGTGGCCCAGGCTCCGAACTTAGAATCGGGCTGCGGGCCGCAAATATTAGGCAATATCCTGGAGCCCGAGCTGCCCAGCTCAGGAGTTCCTCAGCCCCTGGATTCCAAATTGCGTCAAGACGTGGACTTAATTTCACCCACCCACCCAGATGCAACCGATCTTTCCCACATCAGATAAGAGCCCCAAGAGACAGTACACCACTTCTGGGCCAGATTCCTCCTTGTAATGAGCAAGGTTAAGGACTGTCGCGAGGGAGACGCAATCTCATTCTTTTCCAAAAATTGCACGAACAAGGGAATTCTTAATGCCATAGGTCGTCGTGACATAGCACACTTCACCAACCTGGCAGCCATAGTATAGAAGTACTGCGCGATGGAAAGCGCCTGGAAGACCCAAACAAAATTCTGGGATCCCCCGACCCTAACTAAACTCCTCGTCCGAACTAAAAGGGTGCGCTCTCGCAAGTCACCCAACCCAATTACAAAGAAGTCAAAGCCCTCTACAGGGCGTGGAACCGTACTGGAGGGATGGCTCAATAGGCCATGCAAAATTCACAGTACAGCGAACACCATACCAACACACAGCCTTAGAGCATGTTGGATACTCCGGCAGGTGGCCAAGAGCGGCGAGGACCTTCTCTTCGACAATACTGCAGAGCACCATCCCGCAGAAAATAGCAATACAGTACTGACAGTCTTCGGGACTTTCCCCTCAAACAACAGGTGCAAGCGAGCACTCCGCAGTCTCGTCGAAGTCTGCCACGTCGCAGCAATAAACCCGTGGAATGATATAGCCATAAGCTTCAACGCCAGCGACGAACCTCAATTCCGAATAGTCCGAGCACCAGCCGCTTTGGTCCTTATTCCAATAGTGGACGGATTCCAGCTTACTAAAGTGTTGATGGACGGCGACATCGGATTAAACCTCATCTATGAGGAAACTCTTAACAAGATGGAAATAGATAAGAGCCGCATTGAGCAAAGCAGCACGACCTTCAGGGGAATCATCCCTAGTCGGGAGGCACGATGCGCAGGGAAAATCACATTGGATGTGGTATTCGGCACATCGGAGAATTATAGGTCCGAAGAAATCACATTCCAAGTGATCCCATTTAGCAGTGGATACCACACCCTTTTGGGGCCAGATGCATTCAAAAGCTTCCAAGCTATACCCCATTATGGGTACATGAAACTCAAGATGTCGGGGCCCAATGGGATCATCACTCTAGCCAGTGATCCGGACATAGCACTCTGTGCCGAAAATAAAACTGCCGCACTAGCCCTAGAGGCATTATCCGAAGCCCTCACGGCCTAAGAGTTAATTGCGCTGCGTTCCGCAGTGGACAGGGACGACGTGGTCCACCTCTTTCAAACCAGTAGACGAAATAGTCAAATTCCAGGTCTACCCAATGGACCCTACAAAAACAGCATCAATTGGGGCACAGCTGAACCCCACAATGGACGCCACACTATGAGAGTTCCTGCGCGAGAATTGGGACATTTTCGCCTGGCATCCTTCAGACATGCCAGGTATCCCATGCAGGTTGGCCGAACATAGCCTAAACATACTAAAGGGATACAAGCCGGTCAAACAGACTCTTCGGCGCTTTTCAGAACCCAAGCGACAAGCCATGGGAGAGGAGCTAGCCAAGCTACTTGAGGCCGGTTTCATCAGAGAAATAAAACATCCAGACTGGCTAGCAAACCTGGTGATGGTACCAAAGAAGGAGAAATCCTGGCGCCTATGCGTCGATTTCAAAGACCTTAATAAGGCTTGCCCTAAGGATCCCTTCCCCCTCCCCCGCATTGATCAAATTATCGACGCTACCGTAGGACACGATTCATTGTGTTTCCTCGACGCATACTCCAGATACCATCAAATCAAGATGGCGGAGTCTGATCAAGACGCAACGGCATTTATCACTCCATACGGTCCCTTCTGTTTTAACAACATGCCTTTCGGGTTCAAAAATGCCGGTGCAACCTATCAGCGCATGATTCAGACATGCCTGGAAACACAAATCGACAAAACAGTGGAGGCTTACATAGACGATGTGGTCATTAAAACCAGACACGTTGAATCATTAATAGACGACTTGAGGCTTACATTCGACAATCTCCGAACATACGACATCAAGCTCAAACCGGAGAAATACGTTTTCGGCGTACCAGCCGGAAAACTCTTGGGCTTCATTGTCTCTAATAGAGGAATTGAAGTAAATCCGGTTAAAATCCGAGCTCTATCACAGTTGGCTACCCCAACAGACCTCAAGCAAATCCAGAAATTAACTGGATGCATGGCCGCCCTAAGCCGCTTTATCTCCCGATTAGGAGAAAAGGCCCTACCCCTTTATCACCTTCTTCGACGCACCGAACACTTCGAGTGGACGGATGCAGCTAAGGCAGGGCTAGAGGAAATAAAAGCCCTCTTGGCCACCAATCCAATTCTGGCAGCGCCAAATGTCGGCGAACCCATGTTGCTATACATAGCTGCAACACACCAGGTTATAAGCGTAGTGCTCGTTGTCGAACAAGAGACAGATGGACATAAATTCCCATTACAAAAGCCGGTATACTACGTATCCACCGTCCTCACTTCATGCAAGTCACGGTACCCACATTATCAAAAGATAGCATACGCGGTCTTCATGGCATCCCAAAAACTACGACACTACTTCCAAGAGTGTTCAATCACGGTGGCCTCCGAAGTACCACTCAATGACATAATAAATAACTGCGATGCCACGGGCCGGATTGCAAAATGGGCTATCGAGCTCCTCCCGTTCGACATAACATACAAACCACGGCGGGCCATTAAGTTGCAAGTACTGACTGACTTCGTCGCCGAATGGACAGAAGCCGAACTCCCTAAAGAGTATTGCGCGTACTCCAATTGGATCATGCACTTTGATGGCTCTAAGATGCTAGCTGGTCTAGGGGCTGGTGTCATCCTGACGTCCCCCACCAGAGATACAGTCCAATACGTACTCCAAATACTTTACACAGATTCCAACAATGCAGCAGAGTATGAGGCTCTGTTGCACAGTCTTCGGATGGCAGTCTCCATGGGCATTCAACGTCTTGAAGTACGCGGGGATTCAAATCTCGCAATATCTCAAATAAATGGAGACTTTGACGCCAAGGACCCAAAAATGGCGGCTTACCGTAATGCCGTTCTCAAAATGTCAGCTCGATTCGAGGGGCTCGAATTCCACCATGTGGTTCGAGAAAACAATCAAGCGACGGATATCCTTGCCCGCATCGGCGCTAAACGTGCCCCGTCCCACCAAATATCTTTTTGGAAAGGCTGTTCAAGCCATCTGTGGTATGGGAAGGGGAGTCCGACAATACTAATCCGGATCCGCATACAACCCCAGATCCCGAACAATCTGACGTAATCGGAGGCTCCGCCACCGAAATCACACCTTCGGCCCACGTAATCATGGCGGTCATCGCCCCGTGGACGGAACCCTCCCTAGCTTACTTACATAGGCAGGAACTCCCGGAGGACCAAAATGAGGCACGCTGCATTGTGCGACGCTCTAAAGACTACAAGGTCCACGAGGGAGAGCTTTATAAGAAAAGCGCAACCGGAGTACTCCAAAGGTGCATCTCCGAAGAGGAAGGGCGGCAGCTCTTGGCTGAAATTCATGCCGGACTCGGCGGCCACCATGCCGCAGCTCGGGCGCTCGTAAGCAAGCCTTTCGTACAGGTTTCTATTGGCCGACAGCCCGGGCAGACGCACAAGACCTTGTCCAACACTACGTCGGTTGCCAGGTTTTTGCAAATCAAAGCCATATGCCGCCCACCGCCCTCCAAACAATCCCCATAACTTGGCCCTTTGCGGTCTGGGGGCTCGATATGGTTGGACCCCTTAAAGGAGGAAGCCATAAGAAGAAATACTTGTTGGTCATGGTCGATAAATTCACCAAATGGATAGAAGCCAAACCAGTTAAAACGGCTGAATCCGTACCAGTGATAGACTTCATATCCGGGGTCGTACACCGCTATGGCGCCCCCCACAGCATCATCATCGATAACGGCTCTAACTTTACAGCCGATGAGGTGAAAACCTGGTGCAGCAAAATGGGCATAAAACTTGATTATGCTTCCGTCTATCACCCCCAAACAAACAGTCAAGTCGAACGAGCGAACGGTCTTATTATGAGCAGCATCAACCTTCAAGGAATTAGATATGCACTGGGTCTAGGAGCTTGACTCCGTATTATGGGGGCTGCGGACCACGCCGAATCGCAAAACCGGGCACACACCATTTTTTATGGTGTACGGCATAGAGGCAGTGCTACCCTGCGATATCATCCATGATTCACCTAGAGTGCGCATGTACGAAGAGAGAGAATCCGATCTGGATTGGCAGGACAACTTAGATGCCCTGGAGGAGGAGCGCGACATCGTGAAGGCCCGTTCTGCATTCTATCAACAACAAGCTCAAAGGTATCAAAGCAGAGAAGTGCGGGCCAAAACTTATAACATTGGCGAACTCGTTCTACGCCTACTAGAGAAGAAGAAGGACAAGATCAAGCCCAAGTGGGAGGGCCCCTTCATCATTGACAAAGTTCTCACTAGAGGCGTGTACTGTCTGCGCAATGCATCAGACAATTGACTCGAGCTGAACCCATGGAACGAGGCCAGACTCCGAAGATTCTATGCCTAGTGCCGAACTCCGTGTTTGTCTCCTTACCTCCGTCTTCCCTTTTAAATTATATCCTCTCTCTCCTTTTACATTTATAGCCTTTTAGACTTAAGTATGCTTTAACCGCACACTCTGGCCGCGCTATGCGCGCTCATCATACCTGGGGGCTTCTTATACAGAAGCTTATTTGTCTTCTGGGCTTCATGCCCACCACATATGCGTCACTTCTATGTATGTGCCTTTTTTCACCACTATATGCATTGATATGACTTAAGTTTTGGCCAAGTTGGGTTGCCTGGCTCTTGTGTTTATACCCTACGTTCCCGTTAATTCAGCCAGGGCATAAGGGGAGCACCTCTGCGATTGTTACTGCCGGGTCAGCCGGATGTGTACCTCGGACTGGGTGAAGCCGAAAGCTAGCGTTCTTAAGAGAATATTAGGTCGGTGAACAAAAGATGTATTTTACCTATTACAAAACATGCCCCCAAATGCTTATATCCTGCGTAAATTTTTGCAGTTCGGACATGCACATCAATGCATGCACACCCAGGGAAAGGAACCCTTAACGGAACTATTCTCCCTGGAAGATGTTTCTTACTACCCATGTAATATAACATAACTAGCTGGCTACTTGTTTGTTCAAGCACTTATGACCCCTACGCCTGGTTTCCACGCGTGCCCTAGTTTTCACATAACCGAGCGGGTATTCGGATACACTCCGGACTGTCGGGTCCAGAGGTTGAAGCAAAAAGGTCGGCCAAGACAAATGATTTACAATCCGGCTAGGGACAAAATATGTCCTTCGAAATACAATGCCACTTAGACTGACTAAATTCTTCTTCTGTACCATCCAACAGGCTGTCTAGCCTACATTCCTATTGGGAATACTTAGCGGCTAATGCTACTTGGTCATACACTAGATGTACATGGATCTCCTTCCCATCTGACCCTACAGGTCCGACCTCGGCCATGTGGTTCGGTCAGCCTTGGTGTACCGCATCTTCACCATGGCCCAGGCTTCCCTTGCACCTTGTCGTCAGGCCGCTATCTTCCATAATCAGAAGCGTTGCCGCGTTCCCTTGAGCATCTCCATAAGCTCCCCCATGCCTCCTGGAAGGAAGGCGGATGGCCATAAGGCTTGGGCAATGTCCCGCATCACTTGCTGAACTTATTCGTGCTGTTGTGAGAGCTCCGACAGAAGATCGCTTGCAGATCCGGGCATTTCCTCTTCAGGACGACCTGTCAGCACGCCTACAGACATAATTCTGTTAGCACACTTCTTCGCCGAACTATATAGTTATTTGTCAGAACACTTACTGAATATGCCGCGTCGAAGGCTCCTATTCTCCTTCACGTAGTTAGCAAGCTGGGCCCGAACATCCTGTAATTCGATGTCCATCCGGACGTTCGCGTCCTGGAGAGTATTTTTATCCTTTATAACCTTGGTAAGCACACGCTGGCCAGCCTTCAGCTATCGCCGAACATGTTTCTCATCCTCAGGTACGATCTCCGGATTGCCTCCGGGATTGTCTGCGAGTTCTCTTGTTAGAATCGCATTCCTGCCGAATACTTAACTGGTATATACCATGACATTATTCTCATTTAAACGCAAACATTACTAGATGGGGCCTTCATAGACTCCTCCATCATGGTGGTTGCGGCCCGTAATTGGGCCTTGCACTCCTCCAGCTTGTTGGATAGCTGGGTATTCTTCTCTGTTAGAACCTATGCACACGAGGATCCTTAAATCAGTTGTGCCAACTGTTTCAAGTCTTAGGGGCTACTGATATATACACTTATCAAATTTTCTTACCCGTATATCCTTGACGTACTGGTCCGTGGCACTGGCTAGGCCACCTTGAGCAGCCCGGATGTACGCGTCCCCTGAGTTGAAGACGTCGAACGCCTCTTCAGAGAAATTAGGGTCGCGTATTGCGGCCCGTTGGTGCCTATGATTTATGGCGCTCTCCACTTCAGAGTTGGTAGCGGAAAATCTATCCACGCCCTCTATAGTAGGATCATCCGCGTTGACCTCCACCCTTGAGTCCGGCCTCGGAGTCTGGCTGGTGGAAGCGTGACTCGCAGGCTCTCCGAATACAGTCCGATGAGAGCTCTTTCTGTCAGAAGGCAGAAGACATCGTTATATTTTAACAATGATTACTTCGTGGCAGGTTTTAATATACCTTTGCAACGGCGTCTCGGTCCTGACCTCCTTTCTTTTAAGCCTACCCGGCTTCGGTGCCCCTTGTTGACGATTCACCGCAGGTTCAGCTTGGCGCCCTAATGGCCTTCCCTGTAAGACGCAATACATGTGCGGTGGGTGAAGTGTAAAGAGGGAACCCTTTTCGGAAGTTAGGACTATGGCTTTACTAACCTAGGATACAGGGAGTAGGCCAGGATAATCGGCTATGATGGCCACCATCACACCATCGCAGCTCAGCTGGTAAAATGTCCTGTCAACAAGCTCCACCAATGTATCCGGATCTTCTTCGAGTCCGGGGTCGAGGGCCCGGTTAGGGTCCTCTGGCTGTGGAGACGGGCTGTGAACATCCTTCATAGCCCTTCGCAGTTCCTGCTATGAATTGACGAACTAAACACCTATGCTAAAAATGTGGGAAAGATTGGAATAAAAGATAGCGACTCACCCAACTTGGGGGGTTGTACATGGAGAATCCATCCCGTGGCTTGATATGGATGAACTCCTCCTCTTCTCCTTTGAACAAATCGGACAGCATCTTCGCTAGAGCGGCGGGAGAGTCCGGTCGTTTACGGCTGCAACGGGTGGCATCATCTTCTCCATTGAAGTGCCACATGGGTTTTCCTCGATATTGAAGTGGCTGCACTCCCCGCATTATACATATGGACATGACTTCAATAATTGTCAGTCCTGATTTGGCCAATGTATTTATCCTGTCTATCAGGAAAATGATCTCTCTGTTGTCTTCCTCCTGGGGACTCCTGGGGCGCCAGCTGTGGCATTTCTTCAGTGGGGCATTTACGAACTCTGGAAGGCCTTTTCAAACAGGGTCCGGAAGAGGGACGTCCTCCACGTAGAACTATTCTGAGGGCCAATCCTCGGATGTCTTCTTCGAGATGCCGGATAGATATCCGGTCCTGGCGATGCGCCATATTTCGGCTCCGCCCACTTAATATACCGACCCCTCCTTAGTACGGGGTACGAGGCAGAATAGCCTCTTCCACAGCTCGAAATGAGCTTCGCAGCCCAGAAAAAGCTCGCAGAAGGCAACATAGCCTACAATGTGCTGTATGGAGGTTGGGGTAAAGTTGTGCAGCTGGAGGCCGTAGAACTCCAGAAGCCCGCGGAGGAAAGGATGGATTGGAAATCCGAGCCCCCTCAACAAGTAGGGGACGAAGCACACCCGCTCTCCCTTGGATGGGTTTGGAAAGCTCTCCGCTTGCTCCCCGCCATTATAGGTGGCTAGTCCAGCTCGGATGGGGACCATGTATGCAGGTGGGAGAATCCCCTTGGTCTGCAACTCTACTAATCGGCCATGGGGAACAGAACATCTCTCCCAGTCTCCTAGCCTATTGCTACGGGAGCGAGAGGAGGAACCGCGATGACCGGCCATGGTGGTGTGGATTTGTTTGGGCGCGATCTGATGAAAACTCGCTGGGAGGAGATGGTGTGATTTGGATATGAGAATCCTCGTCTCTTTTATAGAAGATTTACTCGCATGGTTGGGGTGGAAAATGTAAAAATTCCTCGACCTCTCGCAATCGCTCGACACGTGGAAACAACCATAATTAAAGCACAGAAGCCGAGGAGCGACATTGATAAGAAGCCGGACACTACTCATTACAACAATGCTCTGGAGGATTTGGAGAAGAACCCGCCTTGCAGTGCCGAAGACAATCTGCATGCCGGACTCATCGTCATTGAAGCCTGGTTTAGGGCTACTGAGGGAGTCCTGGATTAGGGGGTCCTCGGACAGCCGGACTATATACCTTAGCCGGACTGTTGGACTATGAAGATACAAGATTGAAGACTTCGTCCCGTGTCCGGATGGGACTCTCCTTTTCATGGAAGGCAAGCTTGGATATTCGGATATGTAGATTTCCTTCTCTGTAACCGACTCTGTGTAACCCTAGCCCCCTCCAGTGTCTATATAAACCAGAGGGTTTAGTCCGTAGGACAAGAACAATCATAATCATAGGCTAGCTCTAGGGTTTAGCCTCTACGATCTTGTGGTAGATCAACTCTTGTAATACTCATATCATCAAGATCAATCAAGCAGGAAGTAGGGTATTACCTCCATCGAGAGGGTCCGAACCTGGGTAAAACATCATGTCCCCTGCCTCCTGCTACCATTAGCCTTAGACGCACAGTTCGGGACCCCCTACCTGAGATACGCCGGTTTTGACACCGACAGTCGGTCCTTGTAAATGGTTAAATTAGCAACTTGATAATCACCGTTGTGGTTTTGCATAGGTAAGAACGGTTCTTGCTAGTTGCCCGTAGCAGCCACATAAAGCATGCAACAACAAAGTAGAGGACGTCTAACTTGTTTTTGTAGGGCATGTTGTGATGTGGTACGGTCAAGATGTGATATGATATATGTTGATGTATTAGATGATCATGTTTTGTAATAAGTTCACGACTTCCATGTCGATGAATATGACAACCGGCATGAGACTTAGGGTTGTCTTTAATTATTGTATGACCTATGTGTGAATCACTTAGCGCCATGTAATTGCTTTACTTTATCGCTATGCGTTAGCAATGATTGTAGAAGCAATAGTTGGCGTGATGACCCCAACGCAATGATGGAGGTCAAGGTATCACACCGGTGATGATGGAGATCATGCCATTGCTTTGGAGATGGAGATCAAAAGCACAAGATGATGATGGACATATCATGTCACATATTTTGATTGCACGTGATGTTTATCCTTTATGCATCCTATTTTGCTTAGAACGGCGATAGCATTATAAGATGATACCTTAACTTAATTTCAAGATAAAAAGTGTTCTCCCCGAGTATGTGATAACCCACAAGTGTAGGAGATAATTGTAGTCTCTTTCGATAAGTAAGAGTGTCGAACCCAACGAGGAGCTAAAGGTAGAACAAATATTCTCTCAAGCCCTATCTGCCACTGATACGACTCTAAACACGCTTAGTGTTCGCTTTACCTACAACAAATATGAAACTAGAAGTACTTTGCAGGTGTTGTTGGATAGGTTTGCAAGATAATAAAGAGCACGTAAATAAAAAGTAGGGGCTGTTTAGATAAATAAGCAATAAAGTAAATATAGCGAGTGTGGAAAAGTGGTGGTAGGAGTTGTGAAATTGTCCCTAAGCAATTGACTACTTTACTAGACCGATAGCAAGTTTTATGTGGGAGAGGCATAAGCTAACATACTTTCTATTCTTGGATCATATGCACTTATGATTGGAACTCTCGCCAGCATCCGCAACTAATAAAGATCATTAAGGTAAAACCCAACCATAGCATTAAAGCATCAAGTCCCCTTTATCCCATACGCCACAACCCCCTTACTCGGGTTTATGCTTTTGTCACTCAAGCAACCCACTACAAGCGAATCATGAACGTATTGCAACACCCTACAGCGGGAATCCCTCACGCTTGCGTGACACGGAGAGCACCATAAGACATCAACATAACCACAAGCAAATTAAACCTATCATAGCAATTCATCAATCACCGGTAGGATAACGAAAATCTACTCAGACATCATAGGATGGCAACACATCATTGGATAATAATATGAAGCATAAAACACCATGTTCAAGTAGAGGGTACATCGGGTTGTGGGAGAGTGGACCGCTGAGTATAGGTGGGGGAAGGTGATGGAGATGTTGGTGAAGATGACGGCGGTGTTGGTGTAGATCGCAGTGATGATGATGGTCCCAGGCAGCATTCCGGCGCCACCGGAAGCAAGGGGGAGAGAGCCCCCCTTATTGTTATTCTTCCTTTACCTTCTCCCTAGATGGGAGAAGGGTTCCCCCTCTGGTCCTTGGCTCTCATGGCATGGGAGGGGCGAGAGCCCCTCCGAGATTGGATCTATCTCTTTGTCTCTCTCTGTTTCTACGTTCTCAGATTCTGCCCTAGCACCGTTTCTTTTATATCCGGAGATCCGTAACTCCGATTGGATTGAAACCTTCGCCCAGATATTTTTCCAAAAAATAGCTTTCTTGCGGACAAAGAAGTGTAGTAACCACCTTACGAGGGGCCCACGAGGGTCAGGGGCGCGCCCAGGGTAGGCAGGCGTGCCCCCTGCCTCGTGGCCACCTCGGGCACGGTCTCGCGTTGATTTTACTTCACAAAAATCATAAATACTCCAAAATAATTCTCCATCCGTTTTTATCCCGTTTGGACTACGTTTGATATGGGGTTTCTGCGAAACATAGAACATGCAACAAATAGGAACTGACACTGGGCACTAGATCAATATGTTAGTCCCAAAAATAGTATAAAAAGTTGCCAAAAGTATATGAAAGTTGAATAATATTAGCATGGAACAATCAAAAAGTATAGATACGACAAAGACGTATCAGCATCCGCAAGCTTAATTCCTGCTCGTCCTCGAGTAGGTAAATGATAAAAAAGATAATTTTTGATGTGGAATGCTATGTAGCATAATCTTGATCATAAGTCTAATCATGGCATGAGTATTAAGACACGAGTGATTCAAAGCAATAGTCTATCATTTGACATAAGAACAATAATACTTCGAGCGTACCAATAAAGCAATCATGTCTTTTCAAAACAACATGGCCAAAGAAAGCCATCCCTACAAAATCATATAGTCTGGCTATGCTCCATCTTCATCACACAAAATATTCAAATCATGCACAACCCTGATGACAAGCCAAGCAATTGTTTCATACTTTTGATGTTCTCAAACCTTTTCAACTTTCACGCAATACATGGGCATGAGCCATGGATATAGCACTATAGGTGGAATACAGTATGATGGTGGAGATTGTGTAGAGAAGAAAAAAAGGGAGAAAGTCTAACATCGACGCGGCTAATCAACGGGCTATGGAGATGCCCATCAATTGATGTCAATGCGAGGAGTAGGGATTGCCATGCAACGGATGCACTAAGAGCTATAAGTGTATGAAAGCTCAAACTGAAACTAAGTGGGTGTGCATCCAACTTGCTTGCTCATGAATACCTAGGGCATTTGAGGAAGCCCATCGTTGGAATATACAAGCCAAGTTCTATAATGAAAATTCCCACCAGTATATGAAAGTGACAATATAGGAGACTCTCTATATGAAGAACATGGTGCTAATCTGAAGCACAAGTGTGGTAAAAGGATAGTAACATTGCCTGTCGGTGTCAAAACCGGCGGATCTCGGGTAGGGGGTCCCGAACTGTGCGTCTAGGCGGATGGTAACAGGAGACAAGGGACACGATGTTTTTACCCAGGTTCGGGCCCTCTCGATGGAGGTAAAACCCTACTCCTGCTTGATTGATATTGATGATATGGGTAGTACAAGAGTAGATCTACCACGAGATCAAGGAGGCTAAACCCTAGAAGCTAGCCTATGGTATGATTGTTGTTCGTCCTATGGACTAAAACCCTCTGGTTTATATAGACACCAGAGAGGGCTAGGGTTACACAGAGTCGGTTACAATGGTAGGAGATCTACACATCCGTATTGCCAAGCTTGCCTTCCACGCCAAGGAAAGTCCCATCCAGACACAGGACGAAGTCTTCAATCTTGTATCTTCATAGTCTTGGAGTCCGGCCGATGACGATAGTCCGGCTATCCGTACACCCCCTAGTCCAGGACTCCCTCAGTAGCCCCTGAACCAGGCTTCAATGACGACGAGTCCGACGCGCATATTGTCTTCGGCATTGCAAGGCGGGTTCCTCCTCCGAATAATTCATAGAAGATTGTGAACACCAGGATAGTGTCCGGCTCTGCAAAATAAATTCCATAGTCCACCGTAGAGAGAATAATATGTACACAAGTTCAATCTGCTGACGTATTTTGTGGTGTGACGTCACACCACTACCAAGCCTTTACTTGAATCGTTTTTATTATACCACCTCAGCGCGTTTAGCGAAGTGGTTTCCTTGGCACGTCTTGTCGGAGCAGAGATCGTGTTCCCCTTATTCCGGGATTCCCATCAATACGGACATGGGTAACCCAACCGTGCCCGTCGCCACGCCTCCTCCATCGAAGGTGAGTTCCAAACGGTCACGGGGATGGCTCATGGTATCCTCCCTCTTTATAAGGAGACCAAGGCTCGTTTCTTTTCTTAATTCCCCAATCGAATCCGCCCCTCGCCCCGAGTTCCAACACTCAGAGCTCTAGATTCGAGCGCTTCGAACCTTCGACAATGTCCGGCTCTATCCCACAGGGCCGGTGGATGCCATCCTCGGTCACGAAGGAGGACATGCTGAAGCTGAGAGAAGCCAGGTACTTAACCTACGAGATTTCGCATAGGCTGCCTGCCCACGGGCAAGTCATTCCCACTCCCGAGCCCGGCGATAGCGTTGTGTTCGTGCCTCACCTCCGTCGGGGTTTTGGCTTCCCGATGGATCCCTTTGTGAGAGGGCTCATGTTTTACTATGGGCTGGAATTCCATGACTTGGCTCCGGAGTCCATCCTCCATATCTCATCATTTATTGTCGTCTGCGAAGCCTTCCTCCGCACTACCCCTCACTTCGGTTTGTGGCTCAAAACCTTCAACGTGGAGCCGAAAATGATTGAGGGACGCCAAGCAGAGTGCGGTGGGGCGATTATAAGCAAGAGGGCCGATGCTCCATGGCCCGAGGGCTCTTTTCAGGAGGAGCTCGGTTCGTGGCAGCAGGAGTGGTTCTATATTACCGCTCCCAGGGGCGGCAGGCAGAGGCCACCGCCTGTCTTTCGCCCGGGTCCTCCACAACGGCTGACGTCATGGGTCAGCAAAGGGCTTGACTGGGGGCCGTCCAAGGACGTACCCCTATTGCAGGGCCGGATTCGAGACCTCCAAGAGAGGGAGATCAATCTGGTCGTGGTAACGCAGGTTATGCTGATTAGGCGTCTTCTGCCCTGCAAACATCGCCCTCTCCGCCTGTGGGAATTCAACCCGGAGGGACCACGAGCTCTCCAACACTTCATGGGTACAACACCCATGTAGATGTACAAATTGTTCTTCGGATCACAAGAGGTGTGTCCGGAATTAACCGAGGACGCCGGCCTAAGCTGCAATTGCCCGGATACTCAAGTAAGTAGCCTTGTGTCCGAACATACCGTTCGTTTGCATATCTTGGATCTGCCTTTTAACCAATCGCCCTTTGAACAGGAGTGGATAGCGCAAGCAAAACTAATATGGTGTCCGGCCCCCCTCCCGGAGACCGCACCGGATCCCGTCTTGGTCAGGATGCTGGAGGTTGCACCTTCAGAGGAAGGCGAAGGGGAAAACAGAGAAACTACCGCCTCTACCAAGGAGGCTTTCGAGAAAAGGGGGATTGAGAATCCCTCCTTCCAGGGGGAGAAGAGGACCGCTTCCAAAGACCCGGAGGCAAAGGCCTCAAAGCGGGGGAAGAAATCTTCACCAGAGGGTGCTGCACCGGGGAAAGCCCCGGCCGCACTATCTCCCCTAGGGAATCAACCCTCCAGCAAGCCGTAAGTAGAAAAAGGGGAGTTTTGTAATAAGGGACATCCCTATTTTTGCTTCTGAGGATGACCGAAGTTTTTAACTTGTAGTTCGGATCTCCGTCCTTCTCAGCTGAGCTTGTCTTCGGGGGACCTTCGTCCGGAGATGATGGAGAGCGAGACGCCTCCATCTGCCGCACCGTCCGGCGGGGCGGATGACCCTGAGGTGTCGTTGTGGAGGGTATCCCTGAGTCCGGCAGGGCCGGAGAGTTCGGCGCCAACTGGTGTACGGCTGAAGGATCTGCTCGAGAGGGCGTCTATCTTAGAAGGTCACCGTACATTAATGAGTATGGTGATTGAAAGAATTTCATCCGCTGAGGGCGGGTTGCATGATGCTGTCAGAAGTTTGCTGGCGGGGTTTCAGGTACATAAAAATGACATACCTTTTGACAGTTGTACACATAAAGTGCGCCCTGTATAGATAGTAGCCCTTGAGACTCGGTATGTTGTCGAAAGCGACAGCGTGCCGAGGATCATAATCTCAGGTATTAATTCTCACCTTTCCTATGCAGGTGGCGGATAGTCCGGTGGCCAGCCAGACTGATGGAGTTGCCGAACTAAAGCGGCAACTCGATGTTGCGGATGCGGACATCGCGCTGGTCAACAAACGACTTGACGAGTCACAAGGTAGGTTGTTTCTTCGTGGTCACCTAGTTAGGGGGCTGATGCCCACTCCTTACAGCATGTATGCTTAATGCAGATAGTGCCGTTGCTGTGGAGGACCTTCGGGCAGAGCTTGCTCGAGCCAAGGAGCAGGCCAGAAGGAGTGATGCGGCTGCTTCGAAGGTAGCCGAAGAGCATGAAGCCGAAAGGGCTGCGCACTGCCGAAGCAGGGAGGAGATGGCCGGAATGGCCGTGAAGCTGAAGGATGTTACCGACCGCTATGAGGTTCTTGAAAAGGAACGCCGAGCGGAGCAAGAGGACCTGAAGAAGGCCACCGCCGAAGCCAAGGATGCCCGTTCTACAATGAGGGCTATAAAGGAGGAGCTGCGTCAGGCCGGAGACATTGCGGCTGGTAAGCCCTTTCTGCTGCGCAGGAAGTTCACAGATCAGAAGTATGCTCAGCTTGGCCAGCTGTGGGGTGCGGAGGATCCTTATCTAGATTTGGCGGCGAGTGCGGCGGATGCGGTTGTGCACTTCCGAAGCCAAAAGGATCACGAGATGGAAGAGCTTTTTTGGTCTCAATTCCACAGTCCGGAGCATTCACTTCCGTTGACCGATCGGTTGGCTGAGTGGGCTGAGCTGAATAGATTGTCCGGATTTGCCATGACGGATGTAGTGGCTCATATTTGGCCGGATAGGCCCAAGCCGAAGAGTTATTTTGGCTTATTACAGCAATTCCTTGGGGCGGTGCCGCATATCAAGGCGATGAAGTGGTCGGCATGCATAGAGGGTGCACGGATGGCTCTCGCCCGTGTGAAGACATACTGGCCGGAGATGGATGCCACCGATGTTGCAACCCGGGGTTCGGACGAGAGCCGGTTACCCACCGAGCACTATTTTGGGGAAGTCCTGCAGGGCGCTCATGAAATAGAGTCGCTGTGCTTGAAAAATGTTATGTTCAAATGACTTGTATGAATTGTAAAACGATATTCATAATATAAGTGCTTTTTATACTTGTGCGTTCGAGTATGGAAATATCTCCTGTGCGGCCGTTAATGTATACGTGTATATAACCTGAAAGATGGCAGTCTTCGGCTTCTGCCCCCACGCACATGGTGCGGGGGTGTTTGCGAAATAGCGCATTTTCACACTTAATCCAATGTCTTGGTCCTGTAAAGGAGGTGGTAGCGTAGCAAACAAGGCAACCGGACTATAATGCTTTATCACTTTCACTTAGCCATAGGAGTTCGAAGGTGGGGCTACGATATAGCCCCTAGGGGCACCGCGCTCTCCGAATTCGGGCGGGTATGTGCCTGACCGGGAAACGGTCCTTAGTTAAAGCGGAGGAATTCTAGACATTCCGGTAGTCGATCGAGTGGTTGAGCAGTCTCTCACTATATCATGACAGTCAGTTTTCGGCTTTCTCTACTGAGGTGCTCGCCGGCCGAACCGGGGCACAATCGCAGTAGTTCTCCTGGTGCCGCATTAGCCGATGATACGGAATGTAAGGCAGCAAAACACAGGAGCCGGGAAAACCCAACATTTGACCAAAGACATGATTC
This sequence comes from Triticum aestivum, assembly GCF_018294505.1. Lineage (NCBI taxonomy): Eukaryota > Viridiplantae > Streptophyta > Magnoliopsida > Poales > Poaceae > Triticum > Triticum aestivum. The sequence goes on from NC_057810.1 coordinate 413,118,614, forward strand.
GGAGCTGATGCATATAAGGCCTAACTCGAGACGCCGAACACTCCCTGAGGTATTCGGTCTTTACGATAACGGGCAGATCAATGCCCTAAGCCCCTAGTGTCCAGGTACGCGCGAAATCTTCTGACGCGGCCGATGCCAAAATGTCAGCCTCCTCTTTGGTTATGGTAGAAAACCAGGGGACGTATAGCAACAAGAGACAGTAAAAAAGGTTTACGCAGGGTCTTAATCTGAAAAGAATCCTTGTAACAGGTCCCTATTGCATGTCTGCGCCTGTGTCTCTGTTGTGCTGTATCCTAGACGGGTGTAGCACGCTATTCATCTGTAAAAGAGAAGGACTTAGTTTGAAAAGGTATCGTGCCGAAGATGTATTTAAAACAGAGTATGATTTAAAAAATGAAAGAAGGTTGAGCTTTATTGGCTTTCATTGTCCGTGCTTGCAGCCCCTTGTAAGGGGGTATGCGGCTAGTAAGCCCCTAGTTTAATTATGCCGGACTCGTCTAGCCATGTCCGGGGTCTGCACGACCCGTCTTGTAGGGGCTTTGATTAGCAAGGCCGGTTTAGTGTGTGGCTGTCAAGGCAGTCTCACGATCTTCCGCGGTCGAGGAACAGCCGAAGTTACCTTTTAATGAGATGATGTCGCGCGGACCGGGCATTTCAAGTGTAAGAGACGCGTAATGCGGTATTGCGTTAAAGCGGGCGAAAGCTTCACGTCCCAATAGTGCTTGATGGCTACTTTTAAATGGGGCGACATGGAAAATTAGCTTTTCGCGATGGAAGTTGTCGGGTGAACCGAACACAACTTCTAGTAGTAAGGAGCCCGTGCACTTGGCGTAAGGGCCTGGAGTCACTCCTTTGAAGGAAGTGCGGCTATGGCGAATTTTAGTAGGGTCTATCCCCAACTTGCGGATTGTGTCTGGATATAGCAGGTTTAAATCGCTGCCGCCATCCATTAGGACTTGTGTAAATTGTAGTCCGTCGATTATAGGATCCAATATCAAAGCAGTCCATCCTGCATTTCGAATACTTCTGGAGTAATCCAGGTGGTCGAAAGTAATTGGTTTTGACATCCAATCTCGGGATTCCGCTGGGGTGGACCGTGCGACGCGTTTAGCGGGTGCCGTACTATTATTCCATACTATCACATGAAGTGAGTTTACTTTTTTGACTTCTTGTGGGAAAGTCTTTTGTTTTCCGGCAATCTGCTTGTGGGGTTCGTCATCGTCCTCGCTTGGCGTGTCGAGCCCCTTGTGTTCGGCGTTGAGTCGGCCGGACTGCTTGAAGACCCAACAATCTCGGTGGGTGTGGTTTGCAGGCTTCCCGGGGGTACTGTGGATTTGACATATCCGATCCAAAATTTTGTTTAGGTTGGATAGCTCGTCACTGTTGTCCTTAAGAGGCAGTGTTTTGTTGTTCGGCCGAGAGCTTTTGAATCCGGCGTTGACCGCCGTGTTCTTTGGGCCATTTTCTTTATTTCGGCGCTGATATTTTCTGCGTCGTGATTTCCCATTTCCATCTCTGACCTCGGATGTACTTGGGTCGCTGGTGCTGCATCTTGCCAGCCAGCTATCTTCTCCCGCGCAAAAGCGGGTCATGAGGCTCATTAGCGCGGCCATTGTTCTTGGCTTTTCCTGGCCGAGGTGTCTGGCGAGCCATTTGTCTCGGACATTATGTTTAAAAGCTGCTAAGGCTTCGGCGTCTGGACAGTCGACTATTTGGTTCTTTTTAGTGAGGAACCTGTTCCAGAATTTGTGCGCTGACTCTCTCGGCTGTTGAGTTATGTGACTTAAATCGTCTGCATCCGGAGGGCGGACATAAGTCCCCTAAAAATTTGCTCTAAACGCATCCTCGAGCTCTTCCCAACTTCCAATGGTATTTTCTGGGAGGCTTTTCAGCCAGTGCCGAGCTGGCCCTTTGAGCTTGAGGGGTATGTATTTTATGGCATGGAGATCGTCTCCTCTAGCCATATGTATGTGTAGGATGTAATCCTCAATCCAGACTCCAGGGTCTGTTGTTCCGTTGTATGCCTCTATGATTACGGGCTTAAAACCCACTGGAAATTCATGATCCAGTACCTCATCGGTGAAACATAGTGGGTGTGCGGCGCCCCTGTATTTAGGTGTGCCATTACGTTCGAACACTCGGCGTGTTGTGTTGCTTCCTGGGGCCCTCTTTTTTGGCCCATAAATGGACCTGATCGGGCCATCCTTTTTGCGAGGATCTTTATGTGGCGGCTTGTGCGCGGTGCCGTTTGCCGCTCTTAGCCTGTCATCTGGTCGTCTATCCGGCCAGGCGGCCTCTTTGCTTTTTGATTGTGGTGGCTCTACGGCCTCCTCGTCGAATTCGGGCAACAGCTTGCGCTTCGGGTAGCTCTTTGCTTGGTAACTATTCCCGTATTTGTCTGCGGTCTTGAGTAGTTTGCTCCATCTCATTCTGAGTACGTCTTCCGCTGTTTTGAGCTTCCGTTTCTGCTTCTTCAAACTTCTTGCGGTGGCGACGAGCCTTTTGTGAAGGTTCTTATGCTCCGGTGATGTGTCCGGCGTGAGATCGTCTGGACTGCTGCTTTCGCCGGGGATGGGTTGCTTGTCTGATTCATCCTGTTCGGATGGTTGCTTGATTGCATGTTCGTCGTCCACTGGTTTTCCCTGCTCTACGACTGGGTCATTATGGGTGCTGTTGTTATCGAGGCAGGACTTTGGGCGGCGCTTGCGTCGCCGTTTTGGTTGTTTTGAGGAGGAATTATCCTTCACCGTGTCCCGTTGTTCCTCGTTATCGCTTCCTTTTGGTGTATCCACCATGTATATGTCATGAGTTGAGGTGGCTTTCCAGTGCCCAGTAGGCGCTGGTTCTTGGTCGTCTCTGGCATCGTCATCCATACCGTCGATGTCTTCGGAGTCGAAGTCTAGTATGTCGGTTAAATCGTCGATAGTTGCTATAAAGTGGGTGGTGTGTGGGCTTTGAATTTCTTCATCGTCCGCATCCCAACCGTCCTGACCGTAGCTCGGCCAGGGCTCTCCTGATAACGAGAGATACTTTAGCAAATTCAGGACGTCGCCAAAAGGTGAGTGTTGAAAGATGTCCGCGGCGGTGAACTCCATGATCGGTGCCCGATCGGATTCGATTGGAGGGGGCACGGGAGGTTCGGAGTCCGGCGAGGAGTCCGGCACCTCGGAGTCACGAGCTTTACAAGGGACAAGGTTAGTATTCGGCTCCATCGCCGTAGGGGTAGCAGCCCCCGGTGCGGTGTCTAGCCACCCATCCTCGATCTGTGCGGTTGGCTCCGAATTAAGGGTCGGAGCGGACTCATGTGCGGCTTCCAGGGCACTGTCCGGCAGCAGAGCTAAATCATGCCCATCGTGACAGTGCGGCGCGCTCGGCTGTGGCTCGAATCTGTCGAAGATCAAGTCTCCGCGGATGTCGGCCGTGAAGTCCCGGCTTCCAAATTTGACCTGGTGGCCAGGGGCGTAGCTTTCAATCTGCTCCAGATGGCCAAGTGAATTGGCCCGCAGTGCAAAGCCACCGAATACGAAGATCTGTCCGGGGAGAAAAGTCTCACCCTGGACCGCGTCGTTGCTGATGATCGACGGAGCCATCGAGCCTATCGGTGACGACACAGAGGAACTCTCAATGAAAGCACCAATGTCAGTGTCAAAACCGGCGGATCTCGGGTAGGGGGTCCCGAACTGTGCGTCTAGGCGGATGGTAATAGGAGACAAGGGACACGATGTTTTTACCCAGGTTCGGGCCCTCTCGATGGAGGTAAAACCCTACTCCTGCTTGATTGATATTGATGATATGGGTAGTACAAGAGTGGATCTACCACGAGATCAAGGAGGCTAAACCCTAGAAGCTAGCCTATGGTATGATTGTTGTTCGTCCTATGGACTAAAACCCTCCGGTTTATATAGACACCGGAGAGGGCTAGGGTTACATAGAGTCGGTTACAATGGTAGGAGATCTACACATTCGTATTGCCAAGCTTGCCTTCCACGCCAAGGAAAGTCCCATCCGGACACGGGACAAAGTCTTCAATCTTGTATCTTCATAGTCTTGGAGTCCGGCCGATGACGATAGTCCGGCTATCCGGACACCCTCTAGTCCAGGACTCCCTCATTGCCCCTTCTCTCTTTTTCTCTCATTTTTTAGTGGGATTCTTTGGCCCCCCTTTTTTTGTTTGGGCTTCTTTGGCCTTTTTTCATTAAGTCCGGAGTCTCATCCCGACTTGTGGGGGAATCATAGTCTCCATCATCCTTTCCTCACTGAGGCAATGCTCTAATAATGATGATCATCACACTTTTATTAACTCAATATTACAACTCGATACTAGATCAAAGATATGACTCTATATGAATGCCTCCGGCGGTGTACCGGGATGTGCAATGATCTAGCGTAGCAATGGCATCAAAAAACACATGCCATGAAAACATCATGCTAGCTATCTTACGATCATGCAAGGCAATATGACAATGAATGCTCAAGTCATGTATATGATGATGATGGAAGTTGCATGGCAATATATCTCGGAATGGATATGGAAATGCCATGATAGGTAGGTATGGTGGCTGTCTTGAGGAAGATATAAGGAGGCTTAGGTGTGATAGAGCGTATCGTATCATGGGGTTTCGATGCACCGGTGGAGTTTGCACCAACTCTCGAGGTGAGAAAGGGCAATGCACGGTACCGAAGAGTCTAGCAATGATGGAAGGGTGAGAGTGCATATAATCCATGGACTCAACATTAGTCATAAAGAACTCACATACTTATTGCAAAAATCTATTAGACATCGAAACAAAGTACTACGCGCATGCTCCTAGGGGGATAGATTGGTAGGAAAAGACCATGGCTCGTCCCCGACCGCCACTCATAAGGAAGACAATCAATAAATACCACATGCTCCAACTTCATCACATAACGGTTCACCATACGTGCATGCTACGGGAATCACAAACCTCAACACAAGTATTTCTACTAATCCACAGTTTCCCACTAGCGTGAATCTAGTATCACAACCTTTATATCGCAAAACTATTGCAAGGAATCAAACATATCATATTCAGCGATCTACAAGTTTATGTAGGATTTTATGACTAACCATGTGAATGACCAATTCCTGTCATCTCTCTAAATAGATATAAGTGAAGCAAGAGAGTTTAATTATTTCTACAAAAGATATGCCCACTCTCTAACAAATATAAGTGAAGCAAAAGAGCATTCTATAAATGGCGGTTTTCTATGTGAAGAGAAACAGGCAATCCAAACTTCAAATGATATAAGTGAAGCACATGAAGCATTCTTTAAAGCCATACTCAAAAGATTTAAGTGAAGTGCAAAGAGCATTCTATAAATCAACCATGGACTATCTCATACCAGCATGGTGCGTAAAATAAAAGTAAAAACTAAATGCAAAAGACGCTCCAAGATTTGCACATATCGCATAAACGAAATGAATCCGAAAACATACCGATACTTGTTGAAGAAAGAGGGGATGACTTACAGGGCATCCCCAAGCGTAGACGCTTGAGTCTCCTTGAATATTTACTTCGGGTGACTTGGGCATCCCCAAGCTTGAGCTCTTGCCTCTCTTCCTTTTCCTCATATCGAGACCTCCTCGATCAAACACTTCATCCACACAAAACTTCAACAGAAAACTCAGTAAGATCCGTTAGTATAATAAAGCAAATCACTACTCTAGGTACTGTTGCAAACCAATTAATATTTTGATTTTGCATTGTTTCTACTGTAATATATCTTTTCCATGGCTTAATCCACTGATAGAAATTGATAGTTTCATCAAAACAAGCAGACTATGCATCAAAAACAGAATATGTCAGAAACAGAACAGTCTGTAGCAATCTGAACATTCACCATACTTATGGTACCCAAAAAATTCTACCAAAATTAGTAAAAATAAACAATTTGAACATAAAGTGCAAAAGGAATCAGAACCGTTTAACGTTCCAATAAAAGTTTTAAAATCGTGCACTACAGCCAAAGTTTCTGTCCTGCACCATACAAACTAACAAGCATTGTAAACATCCTAAAGGCAAACCTTGGCACATTATTTTTATAATACAAAGGAATTGTACAAGCGTATAATTATTTTTGATGAAAAGTTTCTGTAATTAAGATTCACAAAGTTTCCGTGAGCATGAACAAAGTTCAAGGAGCTCTCCCACTTCAACAATGCTTGTCTCTTTCACTTTCGCTTTTAAGTTTTGGGTTCCCCTCTTTATTTTTTTTGTTTTTAAACTATATGAAAGAACTCAACAGAAATAAATGACTCTCTAAAACTTCCGGATTGTCTCCCTGGCAGCGCTTTCTTTAAAGCCATTAAGCTAGGCATATAGTGCTCAAGTAATGGATCCACCCGGATCCCAAGGTATATCAAAGCCAATTTTAATTAACAATGATTTGTAATTTAGTAGTGAGCACAAAGTAACATATATCATGCAACAACAAAGTCTAACTCTCTTCCTATGCATCGGCATGTCATAAAAGAATAATCCATGCACACATAGTAAAGGCCAATGCATAGTATAAGCAGTTTCTTGCAATTTTATCATATTGGAAACATAGAGAGGTGGAGATATAGTTCCTCTCTCATAATAATTGCAAGTAGGAGCAGCAAGCACATGCATATTATATCTATCAAAATCATCATGTGTAGTGGTAAAAGTTAACCCATCGATATAATCCTTAATAAGTGCAAACTTCTCCGATGTAGTGTAGTTTGGAGAATTCAAAAAGATAATAGGACTATCATGTGTGGGTGCAATAGCAACAATTTCATATTTAACATAAGGAACTATAGCAAGTTCATCTCCATAAGTATAATTCATATTGGCATCTTGGCCACAAGCATAGCAAGCATCATCAAAAATGCATATTACAAACGAATTAAAGGGATCATAGCAATCATCATAGCAATCATCCTTCGGTAAGCACGAAGGGGAATTAAACAATGTATGAGTTGAAGAGTTACTCTCATTAGAAGGTGGGCACGGGTAACTAATCCGCTCTTCCTCCTTTTGTTCTTCGCTCTCCTCATCATCTTTTTCATCCAATGAGCTCACAGTTTCGTCAATTTCTTCTTCCATAGACTCCTGCAAAATATTAGTCTCTTCTTGGACAGCAGAGGAGTCCTCAATATAGGGTTTAACATAGGCATTAGAAGCATAATTATCATAACAACATTTAAATATGGCAAAGTTTTCGGATTTGTAAAGAGTAACATCATACTTTTCAATCAAAGAAGCAATTTCATAAGCACCCTTAAAACCAACAAATTCTTCAATTTGTTGAACATCATAGTAATTATAAACACCCTTAGCATACAAAGATACGATTCCATTATCACTAAACTCACATTGGTAGGGAAGGTGTTTCTTAGGGTTTTTAGAACAATAAGTAAAATCATAAATTTCACATAAATTCCAAGCATAGCATTGCAAACGATGAATTTGATCCAGTAAAAGTTTCCCTTTTTCAGATATACGGTGTTGCACATAACAAGCATGCTCATCTAAAGATTTGCCCTCAACTAAGCTAGTGGGGGTTTCAGCACGAGCACAAAGGGATCAAAGATGATCCAAGTAAAAAGCTTCAGGAGTGTGATAGATTTTGAGTGGTTCTTCAACCATGGGTTCAGTAGGTACAACTAATTTTTTTTTGGTATTTTGCGTTTCCTACCCATAACTAAAGATAGAAAACAACTAATAACAGCAAATATAAATTATTTAGTGATAAAGCAAACAAGCACACACGAGAATATTCACCCCACGTTGTGACTCCCCAGCAACGGCGCCAGAAAAAGGTCTTGATAACCCACAAGTGTAGGGGATAATTGTAGCCTCTTTTGATAAGTAAGAGTGTCGAACCCAATGAGGAGCTAAAGGTAGAACAAATATTCACTCAAGCCCTATTTGCCACTGATACGACTCTACGCACGCTTAGTGTTCGCTTTACCTAGAACAAGTATGAAACTAGAAGTACTTTGCAGGTGTTGTTCGATAGGTTTGCAAGATAATAAAGTGCACGTAAATAAAAAGTAGGGGCTGTTTAGATAAAGAAGCAATAAAGTAAATATAGCGAGTGTGGAAAATTGGTGGTAGGAGTTGTGAAATTGTCCCTAAGCAATTGACTACTTTACTAGACCGATAGCAAGTTTTATGTGGGAGAGGCATAAGCTAACATACTTTCTCTTCTTGGATCATATGCACTTATGATTGGAACTCTAACAAGCATCCGCAACTACTAAATATCATTAAGGTAAAACCCAACCATAGCATTAAAGCATCAAGTCCCCTTTATCCCATACGCCACAACCCCCTTACTCGGGTTTATGCTTCTGTCACTCAAGCAACCCAATATAAGCGAATCATGAACGTATTGCAACACGCTACAGCGGGAACCCCTCACGCTTGTGCGCCACGGAGAGCACCATAGGACAACAACATAACCACAAGCAAATTAAACCAATCATAGCAATTCATCAATCATCGGTAGGACAACGAAAATCTACTCAGACATCATAGGATGGCAACACATCATTGGATAATAATATGAAGCATAAAGCACCATGTTCAAGTAGAGGGTACATCGGGTTGAGGGAGAGTGGACTGCTGAGTATTGGTGGGGGAAGGTGATGGAGATGTTGGCGAGGATGATGGCGGTGTTGATGTAGATCGCGGTGATGATGATGGCCCCCGGCGGTGTTCCGGCGCCACCGGAAGCAAGGGGGAGAGAGCCCACTTCTTCTTCTTCTTCCTTGACCTTCTCCCTAGATGGGTGTAGGATCTGAAGTATGTCTAGAGGGGGGGGGTGATTAGACTACTTGACCAAATAAAAATCTAGCCTTTTACCAATTTTAGTTCTTGGTAGATTTTAGCAACTTATCACAAGTCAAGCAATCAACCTACACTTGCGATTCTAAGAGTATAGCAGCGAAATGTAAAACAATTGCATATGAAGGTAAAGGGAGGAGTTTGAGGAGGCAAACACGATGTTGACACGGAGATTTTTTATCCATGGTTCCGATAGGTGGTGCTATCATACATCCACGTTGATGGAGACTTCAACCCATGAAGGGAAACGGTTGCGCGAGTCCACGGAGGGCTCCACCCACGAAGGGTCCAGGAAGAAGCAACCTTGTCTATCCCACTACGGCCGACGCCCATGAAGGACGTGCCTCACTCGGGTAGATCTTCACGAAGTAGGCGATCTCCTTGCCCTTACAAACTCCTTGGTTCAACTCCACAATCTTGACGGAGGCTCCAAGTGACACCTAGCCAATCTAGGAGACACCACTCTCCAAGAAGTAACAAATGGTGTGTTGATGATGAAATCCTTGCTCTTGTGCTTCAAATGATAGTCTCCCCAACACTCAACTCTCTCTCTCACAGGATTTGTATTTGGTGGAAAGAACATTTGAGTGGAAAGCAACTTGGGGAAGGCTAGAGATCAAGATATATGTGGTAGGTATGGAATATATTGACCTCAACACAAGTGTAGGTGGTTCTCTCTCAGAAAATGTATGTTGGAAGTGTAGGCATGTTCTGATGGCTCTCTCCACGAATGAAGAGTGGGTGTAGGGGTATATATAGCCTCCACACAAAATCTAACCGTTACACACAATTTACCAAACTCAGTGGGACCGAATCGTGAAACTCGGTCAGACCGATTTAGTTCATAATGTGACCGTTAGGCATTTCGGTGGGACCGACATGTCAACTCAGTGGGACCGATATCATTAGGGTTAGGGCATAACATAATCTCGGTGAGACCGATTACACAAACTCGGTGAGACCGATTTTGGTAATAGACAAACAGAGAGTTGGCCGGGCAAACTCGGTGGGACCGATTCGCTCGTCTCGGTTGGACCGAAACATTATGAAAGGAAAACAGAGAGTTTGCATTGCAATCTCGGTGGGACCGATCTCTCATCTCGGTTGGACCGAAACGTTACGAAAGGGAAACAGAGTGATTACAATCCCATCTTGGTGAGTCCGAGATCCCTATCGGTGAGACCGAAGAGACTAGGGTTTCTGGCAATGGCTATGTCAACTGAACTCGGTGGCGCTGGATAGAAAGTTTTGGTGGGGCCGAGTTTGACTTTTGGTTTGGGACATATGTGGATGTGAGAAAGTAGTTGAGGGTTTTTGGAGCATATCACTAAGCACTTTGAGCAAGAAACTCATTAAGCAACACCTCACCCCCACTTGATAGTATTGGCTTTTCCTATGGACTAAATGTGATCTTGGATCACTAAAATGAAAAATGTAGAGTCTTGTGATTTGAGCTTGAGCCAATCCTTCTGTCCTAGCATTTTGAGGGGTCCACATTTCTCATCCATGCCATGCCAAACATTGAGCTTTCCTGAAATATTTATCTTGAAATAGAATTAGCTCAATGAGCTATATGTTGTTAGGAATTACCAAAACCACCCAGGGATAGTTGCACTTTCAATCTCACCCTTTTTGGTAATTAATGACAACATATAGATCAAAGCTTCGACAAATGATAATAAGATTGAAAAACATCGTCACTTTGAGAAGTATGTGATAAGCAAGAGCTCCTTCTAAATTTGTGCATTATTTAAAATTTGCTTTGGACTGCAAATGCACAATGTGTTAGGATCATGGGTTACTCTTTCATGTCACATACATCTTGGTGGAGCATTCAAAATGATAATAATTGAACACATGCACTCATCACCAAGCAAAGTGAATGATCATATAAGGATATAAGAGATAATATCATCCAACAAGCATTAAGGGTAGCATATGATCAAACAAGTAAATAAGTAGCTCACAAGCACACAATCAAGAAGTTCAACCAAAAACAAGAGAGATAAAAAGCAACACTCTCTCTCGAAGCCTATGATCTATACATTTTCTCCCCCTTTGGCAACAAGTTACCAGAAAGTTCAAAAAATGCATAGTGCTACACGTCTCTCAGGCTTGGTCTTCATGAGGTGGCATAGAGATGACTCCAAGAACGAAAGTGTTTGTAGATGTAGCTAGAGCTGGTGGAGTGGTTGCTGGAGCTGGTGGTACTGAAGCTGTGGCTGCTAGTGCAGATGTAGTAGCTCTAGTATCTGGAATAGGCACTTCAGCAGATCTCTGTCCTCTGGGCACTCTAGCAAAAGCATCTGTAGTATACTTGCCTTTCTTCTCCTCCACTTCCTCCTGAAGTTGCTCAACTGCAGTTTGGATCTCAGTTACCTTGACATCAAGAGCATAGAATTTCTGCTCCTCCTCTCCAAGCTCTCTTGGTTTTGAGTCAGGGTGGCCAAGCCCTTCTCAATCCTCAAGGTGGAGGCAATCAGATATCCAAGCTGATCTTTCTTGCTCTTCAGGAACACTTGAGATGCCTCTTCAGCAGTTGGCATCTTTGCAGCTTTCTCTGCCCTTGCCTTCTCTCTCTTCTCATGTGCTTGAGCTGATGATGGTTCATTCTCATTCATAACAACAGTGTTGTCCTCAAATTGAGGGTAGATGGGCAGGTGCTCCTTATCCAATAGATATTTGCCTGTGCCCATCTTGGAGTTGATGAGCTCCTGAATTTGTGGGGCATACCCACAAGATCTCTTCTGATCAGCTGCTGTCCTTTTGATTGTCTCCACAATCAGACTCATGACTTTAAACTTTTGAGGCACATCAAACAAATGTAGCAAATTGATAGCATGTCCTCAGATCATCTTGTGATCACCTGACTTGGATAGCAATGTATGCATTAGGATCCAGTTGATGGTAGGCAAACCAAACAACAAGAAGTGGACAGATCCAAACTTATGAGTCTTCAAAGCATCATCTGGGATTTCTTTTTACATGTGTGCCATAGTGTTATGGTCTTTCTTCTTCTCAGCATAAACATCCAAGTCATCTTTATTTTCTTTTAGGGCATTGATCAACCGATGCCATTCTTCCATAGAGGATTGGTACCTAGTACCTTCTGACATCCATATGATCTTCCTATTTGGGTAGAAGGGGGCAGTGGAGTAAAACTGCATGATCAGCTCATCATTCCATTTGGTGAGCTTCTGGGCAACAAATGTATCAACTCCACATGCTTTGAAGATATCATATACACCTAGATAGTGATCTTCATTCTCGTTGATGTACTCCCAGTTAACCCATCTTAATTGTCTTGCTGTTCCTTGGTGTGAAACCTGTAGTCAACAGCAGTTCTTCTCCTGACAACATATGGATCAAACTGTCTCCATAATCTCAGTCCTGAATCCTTCCTGATTTTCATGTTCTCTGCAACAGGATGTGCATCATTGTGGTCAGGGATCTTGGGCTTCAGTTTTCTCAAAACAAGTAAATCATCTTCTTCTCCAGCTTCAGGCACTGGGCCTTGTTCTTCTCCTCAGCTGGAATACTTCTGGTGTTCCTCTTGGGTTTAGACTTTTGAGATGGAGCAACAGCCTTGGGAGCAGCTTTGGGCTTAGAAGCAGCCCCTGATCTGATTGCATCTCCCATGAGTTTCTGAGCCTTAGGAGCTGGAGCAGCATCCTCTTCCTCTTCATCTTATGATCTCACCATTGTGTACTTTCCAAGAACTTTGGCTGTAGTAGTTCTTGCCCTCTTCTTTTTCTTGTCTTCACCAGCCGCTTCTTCTTCAGATTCAATGGTGAACTTCATAGCTTCACCTGTGGCAACCTTCCTGGGTTTGGATGTTGGCACTCTCCTGGCAGGTGCCTTCTTGTTCATGCCTGGTTTAGTTGCAGCAGTTGTGCCATACTCCTTTTTCAGCACCTTTTTTCTTGAAGTGGCCTCATCCTCAACAGCCACATAATCTTCATCTTCAGAATCTGAGGTTTTCTACTTCCTTGTCCTAGTAGCTGCCTTTGGCAAGTTACTGGGTGTGCTCCTATTGCCCTCATCATAGCTGCTTGAGGGACTAGTGCCCTCACTCAATTGAGCTTGCTCTTCAGACTTGTTCTGGCTATCACTTTAATCAGACATCTCTGCAAACTCACTGGCAGTAGACCCTGTGAATAGATATAGATGAGGTAGAGTGGATGAGCATCACAAAGTGCGGAGTTTTGCAAAATAGATGACTCCAAACTTAGTTTTATTTCTCCACAGAGAGCATTTCGGAGCTACCGATTTGTAAACTCGGTGATATCGAAGCAGCTGTTGGAACCTAAACTAGTGAACTCGGTTAGACCGAGTCACAGTTCGGTGGTACCGAGACTGCTAGGGTTTCACCGAGAGTCGAACTCGGTCACACCAATTTGCAATTCTCGGTCAGACCGAAAATCGCATGTGCAATGGCCTAAGCCAAATCGGTGAGACCGATTTCAACATTTCGGTCGGTCCGAGATGAGTTCGGCGGAGACCTGACCCTAAATTTTCAAATCAAATCTAATCTACAGGATGTTTTTGCTGGACAGGATGATTTCATACGTGGCAAGAATCATGGCAAAGCAGTGTGCTACAAATCAGAGTTAATGAATAGCACACAATATCAAGTTCATATCCTAACTCGACGGTGAACTTGCTACGGCGGCAACGGCGGGACAGATTGTCATTGACGACGGCGGAGACCAGCAGCGGGAGGTCGCTAGCGGCGAGAAGACGATCCGGAGACCCGAAGAGGCAGAGCAGGTTACGCGCGGGTGAAGAGTTTCGTAAAAATTTCCAAAATTTGACCCGTCAGTATATATAACCTGACCCTGTCGGTGTGACCGAGTGGAACAACTCGGTGGCACCGAGATGCAAAACTGTGAGCAGTTACTGCAACTCGGTGTGACTGAAGGTTCTAATCGGTTGCACCGAGATTAAAAACCTAGATCAACTTAGTGATCTTGGTATGACCGAAAAGGATGAATCGGTCAGACCAAAATGCACAAAGAGGTTTTGGAAGTTTAAGTCTATGAAGAATCGGGGACTCTGAGTGCTCCTCACACAGAGTGGTTCGAATCTGTCTTGATCAAACTTTGTGATGTAGCATGAATAGAGTTTGAGACGAGAAAGGCATAGATAGCTAGAGAAGGTTCTTAGGCATTCTTTTCCATCCACTTGGCAAGAGGAAAGAAGACAAACAATCAAAACAACAAGTGGATGTCCTTGAATGAGTAAAATATGCAACCAACATGCTGACACAATAAAATGGCAAATGAAATATGTGGCAAAGCATGTACAAACACTCTAGCATCTATCAAGCAATTGGCGATGACTAGGTCATATCTATATGAGTATATTGACTTAGGAGTCAAATGAGAACATTTGATCATAGGTCATACTCATTGTTTAAGCACAATTGGGGTTACCACTTTTACATAAAGCATTGTTGTGTTCACACCATTAGAGTTGCTTTAGCTCAATCTTAGAGTGAAGCCCCCCTAGATGTGATATCCCCCCTAAGAGGGATGAACTAAACTTGGGTTTTATCGATAATGACTTCATGTAGGTGTTGAATATGTGGATACTCAATGTTGATGTAGATCATTCGGAGAAATCCATTGGAGTGAGTTGCACTTTCAATACCTACACGGGTTAGTCCCATAAGGAACAAACAAGGATATCCATAGACATAGAGTGATGCACACACAAGATGATGTCCATGAAAGCATTAGGTTACCTTGTCCCTTGTCTTACCAACAAGAGGGTTTGTGACTCCTTGAACTAGTGCAAGATGTGGAAGTTGATTGCACCTGTCCTTGCCAAAATGATGTGAGTGAAGTTTATTGGCGGAGTCACCCTCAAGAACTCTCTAGTTCTTCTTCTTTTTGGGATCCACATCATCTTGATGGGAATCCTTGGAGTTGTGGTCGTACTTGAAGTAGAACTTGATGTAGTCTTGGGAACCCACTTGACCAAGGCCTTAGGAGCTTCTCCAAATACATCAATCTCCTCTTGAAGCCTGTCCTTGCCTTTTTGCTTGTGGTCTTGTGGTGGAAGATCATCTTGAGCTTGTGTTCCTTTGAAAGAAGTAGGATCGTACTTCTCTTGTTGAGAAACAAACTTCATCTTGGGGTATTGATCTTCTTCCCGCTCAACTCCATTAGCATTGAACTTTCGTTCAAAACCAACACCTTGATTCTTCCAGTGCCTTCCTTGCTTGCGTACAATCTCCTCGAATTGCTTACTTCCGGCAAGGCTTTTGTAAACACCTTTCTCTATAATTCCCTTCAATAAGCTATTTTCTTGCTCAAGTGTAACTTGGCTAAGAGAAACATTAGTGGAATTAAGAGAACTACTAGAAGCAACAACATTGGATTTAGCATGATTATTGTTACTACTAGAAGAAGAATCTTTCTTTTTCTTGTTACTAGACTTGACTTGTGGCATGTAAGTAGATAAGAGTAAACGCTTGGCAATGTAAGAAGAACTTTTCTTGCGAAGATCATCATTGATTGCCTTTAAAAACTCATGCTCTTGCTCAAGGTTGAGCTTTTCAAAGCGTAACTTCTCATGAGTCTTTAAAAGTTCTCGATGATCTTCCAAGATAGTTTCATGAGCTAACTTAAGAGTGTTTAGTTCTTTAGCTAGGCGCTCAATCTTCTCCTTATCATTGTCATTCGTTTTATCTTGATTAGCATGATTAATTGATGTTTCATCATAGTATTCATCACTAGAGTTGTCAACAAGTAAATCATCATCACCTAACAAGTCATCTTCATCATTATTGAAATCAACAGACTTGGGGTCTGATACCTTTGGGCCTTTAGCCATGAAGCATCTTCCAATTCCTTCATTTGGTGAGTCAAATATGTCTTAGGAGTTGGTTGACACAAGTGCTAGACTGGCAACACCTTCATCTTCAGTATATTCGGAGTCGGAGTGATAGCTTCTCTCGGAGTGATTGTCGGAGTTGGAGTCGGATAGCCATTCACCAACATGAGCTTGATGTCTTCGTTTTGTGTAGATCTTTGACGATTTGTCCTTCCTTTCCGAATCCTTGCTTCGCCGGGATGTTCTTCGTTCATAACGACCATCTCTACTCCTTCTTTCTGGAGAATCTTCTCTTCTTTTGTAGGGAGCCGTACACTCATTGGAATAGTGTTCGGGTCTTCCACAATTGTAGCAATTACGCTCATGACTAGAAGATCTTTTGTCATTGTAGGACCTTGACTTGGAACTTCTTTCCTTGCTTCTACTCTTGTAGAACTTGTTGAAGTTCTTCACCATTAGGCTCAATTCTTCATTGAAGGTTTGTTTCTCACTTGATGATGTGGGAGATTCACATGAGGCTTTGTAAGCACCACTTGACTTGTTGTGGAGCTCTTCCTTATCCTTGATTGACATCTCATGAGCAACAATTCTTCCAGTGACTTCCGTTGGCTTGAGATCTTTGTAATTGGGCATCATTTGGATCAATGTGCACATGGTATCATATTTTCCATCCAAGGCTCTTAGGATCTTCTTGATGATGAATTTGTCAGTCATCTCTTCACTTCCTAAGCCGGCAATCTCATTTGTGATGAGAGCAAGCCTAGAGTACATTTCAGAGACGCCTTCACCATCCTTCATGTTGAACTTGTCAAGTTGACTTTGAAGAACATCCAATTTGGATTCCTTGATGGAGTCGGTACCTTCGTGCATGTCAATCAAAGTATCCCAAATTTCCTTTGCATTCTCAAGACGGCTGATTTTGTTGAATTCTTCGAGGCACAATCCGTTAAAGAGAATATCACAAACTTGAGCATTGTATTGCAGCATCTTCAACTCTTCCGCGGTAGCTTCACGGTTCGGTTCTCTCCCATCAAATAATTCACCTTGCAAGCCAATACACACAATATCCCAAACGGCGGGGTTATGTCCAAGAATATGCATTTTCATCTTATGCTTCCAACTAAAAAAATTTGTACCATCAAAGTAAGGACCTCTACGGTGGTAATTTCCCTCGCTAGACGCCATACTCTCCTAGGTTGTGAAACCAAGGCTATGACCACCAGAAGCTATGGAAATCAAAGAAAATGGAGACCAAAGCCCTGATACCACTTGTAGGATCGAAAGTATGTCTAGAGGGGGGGTGATTAGACTACTTGACCAAATACAAATCTAGCCTTTTCCCAATTTTACTTCTTGGTAGATTTTAGCAACTTAGCACAAGTCAAGCAATCAACCTACACATGCAATTCTAAGAGTATAGCAGCGGAATGTAAAACAATTGCATATGGAGGTAAAGAGAGGAGTTTGAGGAGGCAAACACAATGTTGACACGGAGATTTTTCATCCATTGTTCCGATAGGTGGTGCTATCATACAACCACATTGATGGAGACTTCACCCCATGAAGGGTAACGATTGCGCGAGTCCATGGAGGGCTCCACCCACGAAGGATCCACGAAGAAGCAACCTTGTCTATCCCACCATGGCCGTCGCCCACGAAGGACTTGCCTCACTCGGGTAGATCTTCACGAAGTAGGCGATCTCCTTTCCCTTACAACTCCTTGGTTCAACTCCACAATCTTGACGGGGGATCCCAAGTGACACCTAGCCAATCTAGGAAACACCACTCTCCAAAAGGTAACAAATGGTGTGTTGATGATGAACTCCTTGCTCTTGTGCTTCAAATGATAGTCTCCCAACACTCAACTCTCTCTCAGAGGATTTGAATTTGGTGGAAAGAAGATTTGAGTGGAAAGCAACTTGGGGAAGGCTAGAGATCAAGATTTATGTGGTAGGAATGGAATATCTTAACCTCAACACAAGTGTAGGTGGTTCTCTCTCAGAAAATGTATGTTGGAAGTGTAGGCATGTCCTGATGGCTCTCTCCATGAATGAAGAGTGGGTGGAGGGGTATATATAGCCTCCACACAAAATCTAACTGTTACACACAATTTACCAAACTCAGTGGGACCAAATCGTGAAACTCGGTCAAACCGATTTAGTTCATAATGTGACCGTTAGGCATACCGGTGAGACCGACATGTCAACTCGGTGGGATCGATATCGTTAGGGTTAGGGCATAACGTATTCTCGGTGAGACCGATTACACAAACTCGATCAGACCGATTTTGGTAATAGACAAACAGAGAGTTGGTCAGGCAAACTCGGTGGGACCAATTCGCTCATCTCGGTTGGACCAAAACGTTACAAAAGGGAAACAGAGAGTTTGCATTGCAATCTCGGTGGGACCGGTCGCTCATCTTGGTTGGACCAAAATGTTATGAAGGGAAGCAGAGAGATTACAATCCCATCTCGGTGAGACCGAGATCCCTATCGGTCAGACCGAAGAGACTAGGGTTTTTGGCAATGGCTATGTCAACTGAACTCGGTGGCGCCGGATAGAAAGTTTCGGTGGGGCTGAGTTTGAGTTTTGGTTTGGGACATATGTGGATGTGAGAAAGTAGTTGAGGGTTTTTGGATCATATCACTAAGCACTTTGAGCAAGAAACTCATTAAGCAACACCTCACCCCCTCTTGATAGTATTGGCTTTTCCTATGGACTCAATATGATCTTGGATCACTAAAATGAAAAATGTAGAGTCTTGTGCTTTGAGCTTGAGCCAATCCTTTTCTCCTTAGCATTTTGAGGGGTCCACATTTCTCATCCATGCCATTCCAAACATTGAGTTTTCCTGAAATATTTATCTTGAAATAGCATTAGCTCAATGAGCTATATGTTGTTCGGAATTACAGAAACCACCCAGGGATAGTTGCACTTTCAATGGGAGAAGGGTTTCCCCTCTGGTCCTTGGCCCCCTTGGCATGGGAGGGGCGAGAGCCCCTCCGAGATTGGATCTGTCTCTCTGTCTCTCTCTGTTTCTGCGTTGTTAGATTCTACCCTTGCACCGTTTCTTTTATATTCGGAGATCCTTAACTCCGATTGGATTGAAACCTTCGCCCAGATATTTTTCCAAAAAATAGCTTTCTTGCGGCCAAAGAAGAGCAGCAACCGTCTTACAAGGGGCCCACGAGGGTCAGGGGCGCGCCCAGGGTAAGCAGGCGCGCCCCTGCCTTGTGGCCACCTTGGGCACTGTCTCGCGTTGATTCTACTTCCCAAAAATCATAAATATTCCAAAATAATTCTCCGTCCATTTTTATCCCATTTGGACTGCATTTGATATGGGGTTTCTGCGAAACATAAAACATGCAACAAACAGGAACTGACACTGGGCACTGGATCAATATGTTAGTCCCAAAAATAGTATAAAAAGTTGCCAAAATTATATGGAAGTTGAATAATATTGGCATAGAACAATAAAAAATTATAGATACGACGGAGACGTATCAGTATGCACCGTTGCTAAAGATTGTCGTTTCGAAGCACCTCGTGATGATCGTGTGTGATAGACTCTAGGTTCACATACAATGGGTGTAAGCCAGTTTTGCACATGCAGAATACTTGGGTTAAACTTGACGAGCCTAGCGTGTACATACATGGTCACAGAACACTGGAGACCGAAAGGTCGAACATGACTCATATAGTAGATATGATCAACATGGAGATGTTCACCACTGAAGGCTACCCCATCTCACGTGATGATCGGACATGGGTTAGTTGATTTGCATCATGTATTGATACGTCTCCGACGTATCTATAATTTATGAAGTATTCATGCCATGTTTATAATAATTCCATATGATTTTGGTATGATTTGATTAGAACTAACCCGGACTGACGCTGTTTTCAGCAGAACTACCATGGTGTTGTTTTTGTGCAGAAATAAAAGTTCTCGGAGCGAGCTGAAAATTAACGGAGAATTTTTCTAGAAAATATAAAAAAATATTGGAAGAAAAAGATACGGAAGAAGAGTCCCGGGCTAACCACAAGGGTGGGGGGCCGCCACAACCCCCTAGGGCACGCCACCTGTCCTTGTGATCGCCTCGTGGGGCCACTTAACGTGAAACCGATGCCAACCCTTCTTATAAATACTAAAAACCCCAAAGTAGAAGAGACATCGGAAGTTCCGCCGCTGCAAGCCACGAAAAACCAATCTAGGCCCTCTCTGGCACCCTGTCGGAGGGGACAACCATCACTGGAGGCCATGGAGGAGGATCTCGGAGAGGCCATCATTGCCATCGAGGCCAAGGACCAGAGGGAGAACCTTTCCCCATCTAGGGGGAAGGTCATGGAGGAGGAAGCACAAGGGGGAGATCCTCTCCTCCTCTATCTCGGTGGCATTGGAGTTCCATCGGGGGAACCACCGCCGTGGTGATCGTCTTCGTCAACATCACCATCCTCATCTCTTTTACGCGGTCCACTCTCCCACACCCCGCTGTAATCCTCTGCTTGAACATGGTGCTTTATGCCACATATTATGATCCAATGATGTGTTGCCATCCTATGATGTTTTGAGTAAATTCCTTTTGTCCTTTGGGTTGATTTATGATATATATTGGTTTGAGTTGTATGTTTTATTTTGGTGCTGTCCTATGGTGCCTTTCGTGCCGTGCACACGTGAGGGATTCCCGCTGTAGGGTGTTGCAATACGTTTACACTACAAGAAAAGACACATCCATGACATTTTGGGCCAAACGAATTTTTTTCTTTCATACTTATGACACTTCTATGATGATAATTGTGACAAAATCCGGTATCATCATAGATGTGGTGGGCTCCTACTTCTATGACAAAAAGTCATGACAGAAAATGGGCTTTTCGTCCTGGGCGGCACGGAGACGCAGCTACATGACATTCTTTGGGCTGTCCATGACGGAAAAAACCGTCGTAGAAGTGAGGGCGCGAAAAATATCAGGGAGTTCCCGGTATGGTGGGTGGTCGGGGGCCGAGCGATGCGCATTTCTCTCGTACACGTACACGCGTGGGTGCGAGGGGTTGGGCTCTAACTGAACCCGAGTGAAGCGTTCGCCTACTGAACCCGAGCGATTGCACTGCAGCAGGCTACGCGTTACTGAACCCGAGCGATCGATCAATGGCCCGATCAAGGGATTCCTTCGTTCGCTACTACTGCTAACTGAAGCCGATCGAACCTGCTGCCTCCTTCCCTTGATGAACAATGAGCGT
>NC_057810.1:413139799-413162832 GCF_018294505.1 Triticum aestivum
GGTTGAACAGTAGCCGGTGGAGGGATATATGAACACTAGCCCGTGGAGAGGGCTGGTTGAACAGTAGCCAGTGGAGGACCGCGCGGTGGAGGCTGGATGAACAGGAGCCTATGGATGAACAATCGCAGGTGGAGGCTGGAGGACGTCGATGGTGGATGAACAGGAGCCCGTGGAGGCAGTCGACGGTGGTTGAACAGTAGACCGTGGAGGCAGTCGATGGTGGAGATGAACAGTATCCCATGGAGTCCCATTTTGCGATATGCCACACCCCTCCCGATGAACAGGACCCCCGTTTCGACCGTAGAGCTCCAACACAAGTCTGTTTCCTCCGTTTTGAGGTACGCCACACCCCTCCCGATCAACAGGACCCCATTTCGACCGTAGGAGGTCCGTTTCCTCCGTTTTGCGGTATGCCAGACCCCTCCTGATGAACAAGATCCTGTTTCTACCGTGGCTGGTCGAACACAAGGCCGTTTCCTCCGTTCTGCGGTACGCCAGGCCTCGTTTCCACCGGCTGTTCTGTCCAAGTCAGTTGGCTCCCGATGAACAACACGCATTCCGTTGCCTCCTGATGAACACAACGCATTCCATTGCCTCCCCATGAACACGACGACGACGCAGTTTCTACGTTCCGACCCAGCCATGTACACGAGCCCTGGCCATACGTATGTGTGAGTAGGCGTTCGAGACCCCGCCCATATGTATTTACATGGCCGTATTTACTTTCTTGCACCCTGGCCGCTGTATGTACATGTACATGCTACGTGTGCACCTCTACTACGACACGTGCGCGCCTCTTCTACGACACGTGCGCGCCTCTACATTGACCAGTATGTATGTACATGTTCGCGACCAGAATGACAATGCTATGTACGCTTCGACCAGGTGGGTCCTGACTGTTAGGCACTTCCTTGCGTGTGAAGATGTAGCTGGTGGGTCCCAGCAGTCAGGGGGGAAACGTTTTTTTCCTCCAAACACGGTGGCCCGTCCAGTGGGTCCCTGCTGTCAGGTGGAGAAATCATTATTTTGCGCATAATAAGGAGGCACTTCCTTGCTGCGGCCGTGGACCCAGCCGTCAACCTCTCCACGTACAGTACTCTTCCG
The DNA here is from genome assembly GCF_018294505.1 of Triticum aestivum. NCBI lineage: Eukaryota > Viridiplantae > Streptophyta > Magnoliopsida > Poales > Poaceae > Triticum > Triticum aestivum. Next base: position 413,140,904 of record NC_057810.1, read on the forward strand.
ATGGAAGTTGGTCATTGACCACATTGACCATGCCGTGCTGAGAGCACCAAGGCGGTGGACAATGGCAAGGCCTAAGAAGGGGACGACGCGGAGCCGGGGAAGACGCGGCAGTGCATGCCCATGCGGAGAGGAGTACGAGGGTTCACTGGTTCGGCTGCGGTGTGAGGCTGCCATCGCTACAGGGCCTAGCCAGCGGCGGGAGTAGTAGGGGCAGTGAGGCCTCCGCGGCAGCACAGCCAGCCACGGGAGGCAGGAGCAGGCGGCACGACCGACGCTGCTTTGGGTGGCTGGAGTAAGAAGACCAGAGGTTGAGGAAGCACTACGGCCGTTGGATGGACATCGTACAGTCACTGGAGCTAGAATCGTTCATATTGACTAAGTTGACAAAGCCCTCCATCCCCGTCAACTTAGTAGGCCCACAGGTCAGCCTCCCACTATGCTGGGTCCCAGCTAGCAGGGGAGTATTCATTTTTTTGTGCGTAATAAGGAGGCACTTCCTTGCGTGCGAAGATATAGCTGGTGGGTCCGGCCTGTCAGCGGGGGGAATGTTTTTTCACGAAATACAGAGGCCCTTCTTGTGGGTCCCAGATGTCAGGTGGAGGAATCATTATTTTGCGTGTAATAAGGAGGCATTTCCTTGTGTGCGGCCATAAACCCAGCTGTCAGCCTCTCCACGTATAGTCCACGTCCGATGGAGGTCGTTCGTTGACCATGCCGTGCCGAGAGCACCAGGGCGGTGGACGACGGCGAGACCTAGGAAGGGGACGACGCGGAGCCGGGGAAGATGCGGCAGTGGACGCCCATGCGGAGAGGAGTATGAGGGTTTACTGGTTCGGCTGTGGTGTGAGGCTGCCGTCGCCGCAGAATAACAGGGGGTGCGGAGTAGAGGGATGGCTGGCTAGCGGTGGGAGTAGTAGGGGGCGGTGAGGCCTCTGCGGTAGCACAGCCGTCCACGGGAGGCAGGAGTAGGCGACACGACTGATGCTGCTTTGGGCGGCTAGAGCAGGAAGTGATACGGGGCCAACCCGGTGTAGGCCGATCTTTCACGATTGGAGTGGGATCCCTTGAAGAACACGAAGAACACGGGGAAGAACGGGGAGAAATCACAAGGGGAAACACTCAAGAACAAGTCCAATCACACATCCACTAGACAATCAAACACACAAGATCCACAAGGTACATGAACAACAAAGGGAAAGATACAAGGTAGAGTTCATCTCCATGAGGAGGTCTTGATCATATCCTAGACGGATCTTCCCACGAGGGGGTCTTGATGATATCCCGCATGATCTTCTCCTAGATGGAGGTCTTGGCCTCCAATGGAGTAGTGGTCTCTCTCTCAATAGTAGAGATAGGTAGGAGCAAAGCTCACATACAAATGAGCTATCACTTTGCTAACCCTAACTAGGAGGAGGAGGAGGAGTATATATAGTCTTAGCCACGAAGGGGTAAGTGGGGAAGGGATACATGGGCCTTTGGCCCGACTCTGCGCGCAGCCAGGCGTCGGATGTCCGGGCTGGGGGCCGGATGTCCGGGCTCTCGTGAGACGCCGGATGTCCGGGGCGGTTGGCCGGATGTCCGGGCCGAAGTGGCCAAGCTACTGGATAGGGGTGCCAGATTTCCGGGGAGAGCGCCGGATGTCCGGGGGTTGCCGAGGCGCCGAATGTCCGGGCACACGGGCCGGATGTCCGGCCGCTGATGCTTCGGCGGTCTTGTTGGTGCAGCTCCTCGGAGGCTGCACAGGCGTCAGATGTCCGGCCGCTGTAGCTTTAGCAGCTCCGTCTTCTTCCGTCGTCGCTTCCAGGCGTCCCTCGCGGATGGTGTAGTTGTTCCTTGGCACTTGCACTCCTCCTCGACATCCGTGAAGCTCCAACAATACCTATGCATGCACACGGGAGAAGTGTCAAGTAGTATACCATCCTCGAAGGGGTCAAATGAGCACGTGTAAAGGAGAAGATTCACCTTTATGTATGAGAAGTAGAGGTCGCACGTGTCACTTGCCAAACGGACTCTTGACATGGTGATGACCGTAGGATGCTCCGCATCATCCCCTCCCCCTTGGAAAAGATCCAACCTCGGATCGAAAACCAAATCACCATGGGAAAGAGATGGAGGTGCCGTGTCGAAGTGGTCGATCACCAAGCACTCATCATCTAGAAGCTCGAAATGGGCACTCTCCAATGTCGCACCGTCTAGTGATTCCTTCAAAATGGTCAAAGACAACAAACACTTGGAAAAACAAATGTGGTTGACGTTAGTGCATAACCAAGCATTCAAGAGGTGATTCACCAGACAAGTGTTGTCATCAAGCATAGCATAGGGTGTGACAAAGGATTGTGACATGGCATGTAAGAACATAAATTGAGCACAAGCAAGGATATCATGGGGACAAGTATGCAAATGTGAGGTAAGGATGCAAATTTGTTTAATAAGAGAATAAGCATCTACCTCGAGGTCATAGCAAGAATTCACAAATTGCTCAATGAAAGGTCTATGGTAGGCATAAGAATCATTCACAACACCAAATAAAATGAAGTGTCTAAACACATGGGACAAGTGCAAGACAATCCAAGCATAACGTGCATAGGGTGTAGCGAATATAGTGTGGCACTCAACACAATAGAAAGAGCAATTGTTCATCATGTGTGAGGCAATCAAGTCCAGCATGTGACAAGCAATGGGACATGGCATATGTGAGGAAATGATATTGGTGCAACCAACCATATGATAGTAGCAAGTAGACCAAGAATTGGATGCAACACACAAGGTATATATATGATGAAGCATGGAAATGTGGTAATCATAGGTGAGAGCAATATCTCGAACATGCATGCAAATGGTGCAAGCAACACATGAAGTATGATCCACAATATCCAAGCTCAAGAAGGATGCCACCTTGAAAGCATTTGCTTGTGCATTCTTCACAATGCCGAAGTGGAAGCAAATACAGTGTAGAAGCGAGTCGTGGTAGAATATATGAGGCTCGCTCTCAAGAGCTCGAATGGTCAACTCACGTGAAGTGGAAGTCAACACAAAGTCCAAGTATCCTACACATGCACACAACAAAACAAAGAACGTATGCGCATGGTAGATAAACACATCATCCATCATGATGGTTCTCATCTTTTGCACATAACCATTAGAAGCACAAGTCATGAATAATATGATGCAACAATGGCTGTATTCATGGCACTAGTTATATGATGCAAAGAGGTAAGACAAGCATGCTTCACAAGGAATATGTCAAAATCTCCAAACATATGTGAGAATGCTATGGGGGCAATCTCATGAACAAGACTATAAGCATTGTTGCACTCAATACATGGCAAGTCATCTAGCATGAGAGAGGCAACATATGGAGATATGTGACAAGAAGCAATAACAATCATGTGCAAAGCATATAGATGGTTGTCATCAACCGCATGAAATGAGCAAGTATGAATCATTGGTGATGCAACATAAGCAAGCATAGTAATCAAGTCGTGCAAACTAGTGGAGCGAAGATGCAACACACTAGAGTAAATCATGGCAATCATGTCATGTGAGCAAATAATAGGCATAGGGAATGCACATGACATATCGCAAGCATGAACACAAAGCAAGATGAAAGTATCATCATAGGAATGGTGAACAAAAGGAACATGGCAATAACAAGCAATATCTCCACCAAGCTTGCAAATACACATACAAGTACTAGAGTCAATCATCATGTGTAATGCAAAGCATGGGTCACAAATGCATGGCAAAGGCATAGTAAATAGCATATCATGCAAAGCGAACATGGAAAGATGGGCAAATGATATATAATGGACAATAAGCCATAACCATGTGAGGGCCATGTAGAAGAAATGCGCGAAGTCTTTGCACGAAGAGAGTGGTGGGAAAGACAATCCATGGGATCCCAAATCATCGTTGCTCTCTAGAGCTCGTTTCGTCAACTCGTGGGATTGCGAGGTTGACAAGTATTCATGGGTACCTACACAAAAAGGACACAAACCAAAGAAATTGTGCGCGTGGTAAATGTACACATCATCCATCATGATGTGTATGTGCACGTGTGAGTTAGCACAAGATAAGCAATGCTCGAAGAAATTTGATGCATGGTATAAGAACATGTCATCCATCATGAAAGAATAGCTATTGTGTATGACACGATGGGGATACAAATTGAGAATGCAAGTATATGGAACATCAATAGCATATTTATTCATGGGGAGCATATGGTGCACACAAGTATTGGGATCATGCAATGAATGGGATGGATCAAAATCTCCTAAAATGTATGAGGAAACTATGGGGGTCTCCTCATGAGCAATAGTAGAAACATCATATGGAGAAAATGGACAACATCCAAAACAATGCATATCCGAAGCTAGGATGTCATGGCATGGCATATAAGATAAATGATGCAAAGGGAGCATATCAATATCATCACAAGAAAAACAAATGCCAATAACCATGGGCTTGTCATCTATGCCATATGTGCAAATTGGGTTTATTTTAATGGCATATGCATAGTCACTATGAAGAGATTGCAAATAAGACATATGGTTGATCTCATGCATAGCATATGACAAGTCAAGCGGATTATCAAACATGATGTGACCTAAAGAATTATCACAAGAAATCCTATGTAACATGGCATCACAACTAATAGACTCCACATGAGAATCATCATACTCATCATAAATGGGCAAATCATCACATGGGGAAATCATACTAGCATGAAGCATGGTACTAGGTGGATCAATATCATGGAAGCAATCAATGTCAACAATGTCCACTAGTGGGACTAGAGCATCACCTTCACCTATGTTACCTTTGTCATTCCACTCAAGTGGTGTAGGTGAGGTGGGAAAGACCAAATGGTGGTCATCTTCATCTTCATGGAACCATGTGGGGGGTGCATCATATTCTACCATGGCCATCGTCTTGTCCAAAGGGAGGACGAAGTCGTCGAGGATCGGCGCGTCATCATAAATGGGACCTAGCACCAAATGAGAAGACACAATAGAGGTAGAGGTCAAGTCGTTAGTGTTGAAAGTGGCCTCACATGACCTATCAACTATCTCACTCTCTCTATGTGGTGGTTCACTCACTCCCTCAAAATAGGTGCACTCAAACTCACGTATGGTGGAGTCACTCATCTCACTCAAGTGGTGGGGGTTGTGGCTCTCCTCAAATGGGATTTGTGGCAACACATCATATATAGGGCTAGTGGTGAAGTCACTCTCACTCTCAATATGGTGGCAAAAGTCACTCAAGTCATCATACATCACCGTGGTCGAGGTGAAATACTCAACCATCTCATCGCCGTCGCCATGGATGAAGGCCGAAGGTGGCACATCATCACTCTCCTCCATGACCAAAGGGAAAATCCCATGCTCGATCATCTCCTCGTCGTCGCCGTGGATGAAGGCCGAAGATGGCACATCATCACTCTTCTCCATGACTGAAGGGAAAATCCCATGCTCGATCATCTCGTCATCGTCGTCGTGGATGAAGGCCGAAGATGGCACATCATCACTCTCGCCTCCTAAGATGGAAGCATCGTCCTTTCTCGCCACCTTGTCGCTTGCCTCCAAAGCTTGGTCCTTGAAGGTCTCCGTAGTTGTACTCGTCGCTGCATCGTCTTGAAAAAGAGTGAAAGTAGACTCGGCATCGTCAATGCCACAGAGGGATGGTGGTGAAGTCAAACTTGGGAGCATCGTCTTGGAGCTCATCGGGCTTGGACATCATGGTGGTACTAGCCTCATGCTTGTCGTAGAGCTTGGTCGCTGCGAAGTGTGCTTGGGGTGGAGAAGCCTTGGCCTTCATGAGTTCTTGTTCCGCCTTGAGAGCACCAATGTAGTAGTCGTTGATGGACTTGTAGTTCTCGAGGAAGATAGTCTTGGAGATGTCGTTGTTCAATCCCATCACGAAGTGGAACTTCATCAAAATGGGGTCGTCCACGCTGCCTCGTCGCAAGGCAATCTTCATCTCCTTGAAGTACTTGTCGATGGACTTGGATCCTTGGATGGTATTCTCCAATTGGCGTCGAAGTTCTTCCGTGTAGGTTGGAGGCACAAACTCTCGCCGCAAAGCTCTCTTCGTCTTGGGCCAACTCATGTTGTAGTACTCCAAAGGTGTGTGAAGCCACCAAGTTGAGGCGTAGTCGTGGAAGTTTCTTGTGGCACACTTCACTTGATCTTCGGGAGGAACTTGATGTAGCTCGAGGTAGTCGTCCATTAAGCACTCCCACTCGAGATACTCCTCGGGTTCGTGAGTCCCATAGAAAGGAATCGCGTGGTCGATGTCGAGGTCGTAGTAGCTCGTGGAAGTCGCGGACTTGAGCTTGGGGAGCTTCTCTTGAGTGTAGCCTTGAGGTTCTTGTTGGCGAAGATGCCGTATGTCTATAGGCGAAGATGCCTTGAAGTCGCTTGGCGAAGATGCCAAGGGATATGGTGAAGTCATTGAGCGGTTGTTGTTGTTGAGCTCTTAACCTTCACATTCTTGTTGATGATGGTGTCGATGCCGATGTGATCTTGCCGGAGATGGTAGCTCGGAAGGATGTGCTCTAGGGCGTCTTCTCGAAGATGAGGAAGATCGCTTGTAGGACTTGATGAGGGCTTTGATCTCCTCCATTTTAGCTTGCATCTTGGCATCGGAGTTGTTTTTCGTGGCATCGAACTCGTCGTTGTTGTTGTAGACCGAAGGTGAAATGCCTTGCCTATCCATCACAAGACTCGAGTAGAGGTGAGTAGGAAATGAGATAAACAATACCAAGTTACCTTTTCCCAAAGTTGAGGATGTATCCCGTTTCACTCAATGTGAGATGAAAGAATAGTGGAATTGGTAACGGACTTGTTCACTCACACCTATCAAGTAAAGCTTATGGTAGAGCTCGGTGAGGATAGTGGCACAAAAATTTGATGCAAAATGTTAGCAAGAGTCAATAATGTTGAAAGAGATTCACAAATTCGCAAGCGAAACAAGTAGACCAATAGCAATATGTGTCACATGGAAACACACACACGGATAGATAAATGGGGTCGTGCAACCAAGGAATGAGCACAAAATGTGGAATCCACGGAAAACGCTCGTGTTGCACAACTCAAGAGAGACTCTAGCACGATTGCTCAATAGGCGGATACGGCACTTGTGCACAACCTATAAGATGCAAAATGGATAAACTTTCTATCCCAATTATGCTATATATGTATGGTTCCCGGTGTTTTCTCACACAATGATCCAAAATGATCAAGTATGATACCATATGATATATTTTGATGCTATGGCTTTTGCTTACAAGCTCTTTGCTCTCTTTCTTTTGCTTAAAAGCTTTTTCTCTTTTTTTTGGATATGGCCACTTTTGCAAAATGTACAAACCAAGATAGCAATTGTATATATGCGGGAACAAGCTTGTGACACAAGAGATGATATGATGATACCGATATGATATGGTATGTATGCTATGGGAAGTATGATCACTAATGTGCACAAGTCACGTTGTCGGCAATACTCCAATGGCTAGTCTCGATAGGCAAGTAATGCAAAATGGGCTAAGGGGTTATCAATGCAATTGCAAGGGTAATATACAATGGTGTCATCGAGGTTACTGTCCTTAGCAATGATGAGTGGCGGTGTTCTTGATGTCGAGCCGTTCCTAGTTAGCCGAAACACCCTAGGAAACGGAAAAACCGCAAACTCAAAAGCTCCAAAGGCAAATGTCAAATGGTGGTAGCGGAAGACGGTGGTGGTTTGCACTTGGCAATGTGTAAGTGGAATGATGGCTATACACGTTTCCGAGTTGAATTTGCTGTCCCTAAGTAGCCGAAACACCTTAGGAGACACAAGCCACAACTCAAACAAAATTGGGTTAAGTTGGGGTGAAAATGTATGTTGGGCACGTCTATGTGGAAATGGTGGTGGTGGTTGATGAAGAAGCAATCATCACTAAGTAGCCAAATCACCTTAGGATACTCAAATCACTACTCAAACAACCTCAAATGCAATGGGGTGCAATATGGGTTAGGTTGCGGAAGTCGGTGTTGGTAATGAGGATGATATGGTGGAGGGCCTAGGCAAACTTGCCAAATTTCCAACAATTTGATGGAGTCAAATGGTGATGGTGGTATTTTTTTGGGATGGGGAATGTCAACAGCTTCAAAACGAGCTAAAGAACGTCAAAATTGGACTCCGGATGAATTAGTTATGGTCGAAACGGTGAAACGGGAAAATCTGAAATGACAGCGGCCGGACATCCGGGGTTTTGGCCGGATTTTCGATGGCTGAATGTCCAGAACCGTGCACGAAATGCGCTCCAGGAGCCGGATGTCCTGGCTAATGGGCGGATGTCCGGGGGTCGGGCCGGATGTCCGGGCTCCAAATCCGAGGATGAACTCGAGGAACTCGATTTTGGGGCGGAAATTGATGATTTCGGAGGCAAAATTGGAGAGATTTCGTGGGTGGAAGGTGGGGAAACATGGAGAGATGCTAGATTCACTTGAAACCAAGCAAATTCATGGATCAAAATCAACAAAACATCATCAAACCAACAAATCACAAAAAAAACGTGGGCTATTTTTGGTGGGGATTTTCGGATTTTAGGATGAAATCAAGCAAAAGAAGGCTAGAAAACGGTGGGAGGGACTCCAAATACGTGATCAATGTGGCTCATGATACCATATGATACGGGGCTAACCCGGTGTAGGCCGATCTTTCATGATTGGAGTGGGATCCCTCGAAGAACATGGGGAAGAACGGGGAGAAATCACAAGGGGAAACACTCAAGAACAAGTACAATCACACATCCACTAGACAATCAAACACACAAGATCCACAAGGTACATGAACAACAAAGGGAAAGATACAAGGTAGAGTTCATCTCCATGAGGAGGTCTTGATCATATCCTAGACGGATCTTCCCACGAGGGGGTCTTGATGATATCCCACAGGATCTTCTCCTAGATGGAGGTCTTGGCCTCCAATGGAGTAGTGGTCTCTCTCTCTCAAGAGTAGAGATAGGTAGGAGCAAAGCTCACATACAAATGAGCTATCACTTTGCTAACCCTAACTAGGAGGAGGGGGAGGAGTATATATAGTCTTAGCCACGAAGGGGTAAGTGGGGAAGGGATACATGGGCCTTTGGCCCGACTCTGCGCGCAGCCAGGCGCCGGATGTCCGGGCTGTCGTGAGACGCCGGATGTCCGGGGCGGTTGGCCGGATGTCCAGGCCGAAGTGGCCAAGCTACTGGATAGGGGCGCCGGATTTCCAGGGAGAGCGCCGGATGTTCGTGGGCTGCCGAGGCGCCGGATGTCCGGGCACACAGGCCGGATGTCCGACCACTGATGCTTCGGCCGTCTTGTTGGTGCAACTCCTCGGAGGCTGCACAGGCGCCGGATGTCCAGCCGCTGTAGCTTTAGCAGCTCCGTCTTCTTCCATCGTCGCTTCCAGGCTTCCCTCGCGGATGGTGTAGTTGTTCCTTGGCACTTGCACTCCTCCTAGACATCCGTGAAGCTCCAACAATACCTATGCATGCACACGGGAGAAGTGTCAAGTAGTATACCATCCTCGAAGGGGTCAAATGAGCACGTGTAAAGGAGAAGATTCACCTTTATGTATGAGAAGTAGAGGTCGCACGTGTCACTTGCAAAATGGACTCTTGACATGGTGATGACCGTAGGATGCTCCGCATCAGGAAGACTAGAGGTTGAAGAAGCACGATGGCCGTTGGATGGACATCGTACAGTCACTGCAGCTAGAATCATTTATGATGAGTAAGTTGACAAAGCCCTTGGTACGCGTCAACTTAGTAGGCCCACAGGCCAGTCTCCAAAACGGTGTGCCCCATATGTCAGGGGGAGGAATCACTTTTTGGGCGGCTGAAGGTAGAATATCCGAGGTTGAAGAAGAAGCACGACATCCGTTGGATGACCATCCAACGGCCGCTGTTTCTAGAACCGTGTGTTGACTACAAGTTGACAAAGCCTTGCATACGCATCAACTTACTTTTTTTTAGGGGACGTGTCAACTTAGTAGGCCCACAAGTGTGTGTCAGAGAACTTATAGCCCATTTGCGATTTGTAAGAATGTATAGCCCATTTTTGAATTCTAATGGAATTTACTACAACCCATTTACAGTTTGTTAAAAGTACAACCCATTTTCTAGCAAGGACAACCATTAATAATTTCAACCAACCGTTCAAAACAGAATTCAAAAAAATTCCAACATTTTGTTGGGATCCGAAATATTTTATCCCGAAATTTCTAATCAGATTAAATACAATTTCAATATAAATTTGTATTACATAAAAATCCAACGAAACATTGCGCGCACAACAATTAATGAAATTAAAATTTTCTAAATCCAAAAACAATATTTTATAAACTAATTACGTGTTTGCTACATTTTTTATAGTTACTGCCCAGTTTTTAGAATTACATCCCATTTAATATTTATTAAAGCCTATTTCCTGTTAAGCCTAATGCATCCCTCCTAGGAAAGATTTGCAGCCCAGCGGGGCGGAGAATAACAAGTTGACCTTGCCTGGGTATTCCTCAAAAAAAAGTATAGCTGGGCTAGCCATTTTCAGCTTGAAATTTTTTAATATCTAGGCTGGATATCTAGCCCGGGCTAGACGGGCCACAACCCGCCCAGTTAATACCCTGCTCTCCTCTGAACAATAACGAAAACATCGCTCAAGAAAAACTCTGTAGTGCTCACACCTCAAAAACACAAATACTGCTCGAGCTGCTTGGTCCCAGCTGTCGGCGTCTCCTTGTGCAATTCTCTCGTTTATTAACTACATAGGTTGACAATGGTGTGGGACTGTGATGTCAGGAAACTGGGAGGAAGCAAAAAAAATAGTTGTACATAATAAGGAGGCAGTTGCGTACGTACAGCTATGGCCTAGTGGGTCCCTACTGTCATCCAGTCAAAATAAAGTCATCTCCTGAATCCTCATGTTCGTTGACCATGTTAATAATGCTTGGCGCCACGGCGAGCGCAGCAACTCGAAGGACTACGGAGAGGGCCTCGCGGACCCTATGAATGGTCTAATACATCTTCCGCTACTCATTGAGGAAGCCAGGATCATCGGACACCTATGAGCACGTTCGAGAGGCTGAGACGACATGAAACAGTAAGGCCACGCTTGGGAGCTCTGGTTTATTTCACACCTGTATTAAGATACAAGTGTAATTTACTCATCATCGTAAACAACGCGTAAAATACAGGTGTAATGAAACCGAGGGCCCGAGGTCTGTAAGTAAAACCGGCGGGTTACGCATGTAATTTGAGAGACCAGTGTATATTTTAGTAGTCCGAAATCGACCAACCAAGCGCTTCCCCCGAGACCATCTGCTTTTATTTACAAGCGTCAGTTTTACAAGCGGTTTTGGTTGGAAAACAATGAACCAATCACGGCCTAAGATGATGAGTTGGTCGGAGGATCATATGTCTTCACCTCTAACCTACCCGAGTTGTCGTATAGGCTATGAATGAAACATAAGACAATGAACTTCTTAAGCATAGAAACAACAGAAGAGGATGATCTTCTTAACATGAAAATCACGGGCATTAGATTAACATGCAAAACAATATGAAGCATTATTCTCGGGAGGCATGGTGAACAGATCGTGATGCCGCATGCCACATCATTCCAAACTCAACTTTTCAATCAAACTCACAAGGCCTGGCATTACATAGAAAACATTCAGAACAAACTCTTAAAATACCTTACATAAGTTAACATTCATGTGACTATGCATCTCAATAGAGTAAATATTTACTTCTGAACTGAAGACGGGAATACGAAAAAACGATCGACGTTGCTCACAGCAAAGGGCGTCCCACTCAAAAATATCAAATGCATGTCTTCTGGCTAACATCAATGAGCAAAAATTGACAAGGTTTTCCAATTCCAATATATTAAACTAATGTCTTCTTGCTAATATCAATGATTAAACTTTCACAAGCTTTTCCCATTCAAAATATGTAATGCCTATGACTGTGGAATCGGCAGGGTTTGTCATTAGTTTGTCATCTGATAGTCCTGTGGCTCAAGGTGACGATGAATGATTAGAGAACCATTCAATGTATTGTGCATGATGAAGTATTATGGAGGACACGAACCATCTGAACATTTTGTGCAGTTCCACTAAAATCAAGCTGAGCATCCCTGTGGATTTCGTATTTATATGCTACCAGAAAACAAAGACACATCAGCACACACATGAATATTGGCCCCAGTGTCAACCCACCAATTGGTGGACTAACAAACTGAAAGTACGGTAAACAGATTACCATACCCAAATGCCCCATCATTGTTGCTTAGAGCGACATTGAAAGACTTGGAGTCCTGTCCTGGCTTCTTGGTACTTGTTTGGGAACTTGTTTGCCCAGTGGTCCTCCGAACCACAAGTAACGCAGCCATCTCTCTTTTTGTCTTTCCTCTTACCCTTCTTAATGGCCGACGCTGGCAGCTCCATTCAAACATATAGTCTAGTGGCTCAAGGTGACGACGAATGATTAGAGAACCATTCAATGTATTGTGCATGATGAGGTATTATGGAGGACACAAACCATCTGAACATTTTGTGCAGTTCCACTAAAATCAAGCTGAGCATCCCTGTGGATTTCGTATTTATATGCTGCAACAAAACAAAGACACATAAGCACACACATGAATATTGGCCCCAGTGTCAACCCACCAATCGGTGGACTAACAAACTGAAAGTACGGTAAATAGATTACCATACCCAGATGCCCCACCATTGTTGCTTAGAATGACATTGACTGATTTGGAGTCATGTCCTGGCTTCTTGTATTTGTTTGGGAACTTTTTGTCCAGTGCACTCCACGTGTTGTAGAGTTTCCTATGCTCTCTGCATACTAGTCATGTCACCAGCGTCTACTAATACTATGTAAAGCTTCTCGATCATTCCTTGTGTAATGTAGCGCAAACAGTGATTGCTTCTTTCTGCAAAGTGGTAAGACCAACTGGTTCCTTTTGTGTAGTTCAACTAAAATCAAAGTTGTAATAAAACTGAGCTTTAATTTTGATATCCATGTAAGCAACAATAGGTATAAGGCAAACGATAACTGAGAAATAACGGTTGATGACTTGTACTCCCAGAAGAAAAACGTCTACTGATCTACCTTATCTTAATGGGAAACGAAGCAGGAGAGTAGAAATTCTTAATCAGTGTGATTTATTCATATTAATTGAGACATTATCTTAACAATGCCTTGTTTCAGCATGTATAAAGAACAACAAAGCAGAAAAGTACCATTCCTAAAACAATGCAACTGATTCATTTTAACAGAGACATTATCTTAACAATACATTGGTTAAACATGTAGAAAGAACTACAAAGCAGGATAGTACTGAGGGAGTCCTGGATTAGGGGGTATCCGGACAGCCGGACTATACACTTTGGCCGGACTGCTGGACCATGAAGATACAAGACTCAAGACTCCGTCCCGTGTCCGGATGGGACTCTCCTTTGCGTGGAAGACAAGCTTGGCGTTCTGGATATTGTATTTCCTTCTTTGTAACCGACTCCATGTAAACCCTAGCCCCCTCCGGTGTCTATATAAACCGGAGGGTTTAGTCCTTAGAGGGACGATCACAATCATAATCATCATAGGCTAGCTTCTTGGGTTTAGCCTCTACGATCTCATGGTAGATCAACTCTTGTAATACCCATATCATCAATATCAATCAAGTAGGAAGTAGGGTTTTACCTCCATCGAGAGGGCCCGAACCTGGGTAAAACATCGTGTCCCTTGCCTCCTGTTACCATTAGCCTTAGACGCACAGATCGAGACCCCCTACCCGAGATTCGCCGGTTTTGACGCCGCCATTGGTGCTTTCATTGAGAGTTCCTCTATGTCGTCGCTGCAAGGCTTGATGGCTCCTACAATCATCAACAACATGGTCCAGGGTGAGGCTTTTCTCCCCGGACAGATCTTCGTGTTCGGCGACTTCGCACTGCGGGCCAATTCGTTTGGCCATCTAGAGCAGATCGACAGCTACGCCCCTGGCCACCAAGTCAGGTTCAGAAACTCGAACCACAGGCCGATATCCGCGGAGACTTGATCTTCAACGGGTTCGGGACTGCGCCAGGAGCGTCGGACAGTCACGATGAGCACGGCTTAGACCTGCCCTCGGACAATGCTTGGGATATTGCCCTTGTAGGAGCCCCAGACCTAAATCCGGAGCAAATTGCGTCGCCCAATTTTGGGTGGATGGACCCCGCCCCGGAGGCCGCACACCCATCGGCGGTAGAGCTGAACACATGCCTCACCCCCAAGGAAGCCTGTGACACCGGACCCCCCGACTCGTATCCGGCTGTAGGTTCCAGTCCGCGCGCTCCCGAGCCTGCCGAATCTAGTTGGGTTCCGGTAATGGAGTTCACCGCTGCGGATATCTTCCAGTGCTCGGCCTTTGGCGACATGCTGAGCTCATTAAAGTCTCTCTCTTTGTTAGGAGACTCTTGGCTGAACTATGTCCGGCTCAAGGGGGAAGAAGGTGACGAATAAATCCGTTGCCCACCCACCACCCACTTCATAGCCACTGTCGACGATGTATCAGACATGCTTGAGTTCGACTCGATGATACTGATGGTATGGACGTCGGCGTAGGAGATGATTCAGACCCAATGGGGCGCTGGACTGGCACCTCGTCATGCAATATATACATGGTGGATACACCTAAGGAGGACGACGGCGACAAACCAGAGGACAAAACCCCCGGGCAAAAGCCAAAACGACGGCGCAGACGCCGCTCCAAATCCAGCAACAGTAAAAATAGCGACAACAACGCTAGAAAGATCGACACCCCAGTCAAATCCGAAGGCAACAACGACCATATGGACCCAGCAATGGAGTAGGATGAGCCAGGTCACGCCAAACACAGCTCGGAGCAGACGCCCGATCACCATGATCCCGAGGGACGAATTCATCAAACCACCCCGGGACAAGAGCACAGTCCGGACGACGATGCACTCATCATCCCGGAAACACGTTTGGAACGAGATAACCTCCACAGAAACCTTATGGCCACTGCGAGAAGTCTAAAGAAGCAAAAGCAACGGCTTAAGGCTGCACAGGAAACACTCAATCGCAGATGGAATAAAGTGCTAGACACTGAAGAAAAGTACGGCGACGACCGCCACACAAAGAGCTACCCAAAACGCAAGCTGCTGCCAGAATTCGACCACGAGGCCATTCCACCAAAGAACAATACGGCCAGGAGGCCGAACAAACCACTTCGTAACCGCAATAGAGCAGCTACCGACGCTGCATACAATTTATGTGAGCTCCTGGATAAAAAGGCCGGCGCGGCTAGGTCCATCTATGGATCTAAAGGACACACTCCGGCGCAGGACTATGGTCACCAAAATGATCATACCGATCGGATACCAGTTCAGAATCAGCACCGGACACAACAACAGCCGACGGCATGCCACGACACGTCCAGATACAGAGGGGCTGCTCACCCCCTGTGCTTCACCATAAAGGTGCTGGACCATGAATTTCCACAGGGTTTTAAACCTGTGAACATAGAGGCATATGACGGAACGACAGACCCCGGGGTCTGGATTGTGGATTTTATCCTGCATATCCACATGGCTCGTGGGGACGACCTACACGCCATCAAATACCTTCCCCTCAAGTTGAAGGGACCAGCTCGACACTGGTTGAAAAGCGTCCCCGAAAATTCAATTGGAAGTTGGGAGGAACTCGAGGATG
Source organism: Triticum aestivum (assembly GCF_018294505.1). NCBI lineage: Eukaryota > Viridiplantae > Streptophyta > Magnoliopsida > Poales > Poaceae > Triticum > Triticum aestivum. The sequence goes on from NC_057810.1 coordinate 413,156,643, forward strand.
CTTTCAAGGCAAATTTTCAAGGGACTTACGTCCGGCCTCCGGATGCGGACGATTTAAGTCACATAATTCAACAGCTCGGAGAGTCCGCCCGCAAACTTTGGAATAGATTCCTCACTAAGAAGATTCAAATTGTTGACTATCCGGACGCCGAGGCCCTAGCGGCCTTCAAGCACAGCATCCGGGATGAGTGGCTCGCCAGACACCTCAGCCAAGAAAAACCGAGGACAATGGCAGCATTAACAAGCCTTATGACCCGTTTTTGCGCAGGCGAAGGTAGCTGGTTGGCCCGTAAAGGCACCAGCGGCCCAAGTACATCCGAAATCAGGGATGGCAACGGGAGGCCACGGTGTAACAAAAAAACATCAAAACAAGGAAGAAAGTCCGAACAACACAACGGTCAACGACGAATTCAGGGGCTCTCGACCCGGTCCACAAAAGAAGCCACTTAAAGGCGGCAAAGAAGGACCGTCCGGCCTGAACAAAGTCCTAGGAAGACTGTGCCAAATCCAGGGCACCCCCGAAAAACCTGTGAACCACACTCACAGAGAATGCTGGGTCTTTAAGCAGGCCGACAAATTAAATGCCGAACACAAGGGAAGGGAAACACCAAGTCAAGACAAGGATGAGCCTCGCCAGCCGAACACTGGGGGACAGAAAAAATTCCCACCAGAAGTAAAAACGGTAAACATGATCCATGCAACTCACATACCCACAAGAAGGTGCGAACGCGCGCCCAAAGACGCATACGCCATAGAGCCCGTCGCACCCAAACTTAACCACTGGTCGGCCTGCCCGATCACTTTCGATCACAGGGACTACCCGACTAGTGTTTGGCACAGAGGATCAGCTGCCTTGGTGCTCGACCCAATAATCGATGGATACCATCTCACTCACGTCCTCATGGATGGCGGCAGTAGTCTTAACCTAATATACCAGGACAATGTCCGCAGGATGGGGATAGACCCTTCTAGAATCAGCCAAAGTAGCACCACCTTTGAAGGGGTGATACCAGGCATCAAAGACAACTGCAAGGGCTCCCTCGTACTGGAAGTAACATTCGGTTCCCCAGGTAACTCCAAAAGCGAAGAACTACTTTTCACCATCGCTCCCCTCCAAAGTGGCTCTCATGCATTGCTTGGGAGAATGGCCTTCGCCTGCTTCAACGCGGTGCCGCACTATGCCTACCTTAAACTCAAGATGCCCGGTCCACGTGGCATCATCACCGTTAATGGAAACATAGAGCATTCCTTACGCGCGGAAGAATACACGACGGCTCCAGCCGCCGGACTCTAAGCGGCCTCTACTACCTGAAAACATGACTGGTCGTTATGACCACGGACACGGTTAGATGAGTCCGGCAGCCCAGATAAACCTTATCTAGGTGCCACACATGTAATCCCATAGAGGACACCAGGGGCTACAGATAATTAATAAAGCCCAATTTTCGGCCTGACCTTAATAACAGGCCACTGTCTTACACTTTTACTATACATTAGTGATAGCCAACTTTTTGCACGCTTATGTCATACTCTTCTACATGAGTTTTTCTTTTTATAGACACCATCATGCGACACCCTCCTAGGACACAGCACAATGGAGACAAAGGCGCAGACGTGCAGCAGGGCCCCACTCAAAGGTTTCTCTTTAGATTAAGCCACTGTGTAAACCTTCTTTATTGTCTCTTGTTGGTTACACATCCCACGGGTACTACACCTGTGGGGGATACTGCCGTTATTAACATTTCGCCATGACAGACTAATGCACGTACCTGGGAATACAGGGTTCATAATAAAGGGCGTTACTCAGCTCAGTATATGTTCTAAAGTCCGAATACCTTCGGGAGTGTTTGGCGTCGCGAGTTTGGCCTTATATGCATCAGCTCCAAATCATGTGTGTGGTCAAATGTTGGGTTTGCCTGGCTCCTAGGTTCGCCATCTTATGTTCCGTTCTTATCGGCTAAGGCGGCCAAAGGAGAACTACTGCGATTGTGCCCTGGTTATTCCGGATAAGCACCTCAGTAGAGAAAGCCAAAAACTGACTGTCATGATATAGCGATAGACTGTTCAACCACTCGAAGACTTATCAGAATCTTTAGAATTCCGCTGCATTAACGAAGGACCGTTTTCCGGTCATGTACACATGCGCCCGTACTCGGATGCACATAAAGGTACCAGGGGCTACATAGTAGCCCCACCGTCAAACTCCTATGGCTAAGTGAAAGTGTTACAGCTATATAGTCCAGTTGCCTAGTTCGACATGCAATCACCTCCTTAATGGACCAAGACGTTGGATCAAGTGTGATTATGCACATTTTTCGCGAACACCCCCGCATTGTATGCATGGGGGCCGAAGCCAATGACTGCTAACTTTCAGATTACACATATACATAAAAACGGCCGCACAGGAGGCACAATAATACTTTCGGGCAAAAAGTATAAATATAGCCTCATAATCAAAATAACATTGTTTTTACAATGACACAATTGTCACTCGAATATGACATTCTTCGAGCACTGAGCCTCTATTAAGCAAGCACCTTCTGCTACCTGCTCCAAGATGTGCTCGGCCGGATCCTCGCCCCCCGCCGGATTCTGGGTCGCAACAACGGCGGCCCCCATATCCGTCCAGTATGCTTTAACATGGGCAAGAGCCATTCGGGCATCCTCTATGCACGCCGACCTCTTCATGGCATCGATCCACGATACGGCACCAAGGAATTGTTGCACTAAACCAAAATAACTGTTTGGCTTCGGCCCCTTCGGCCATAGATGGTCTAGCATAGACTGCATTGCAAGATTGGACAGCCTGTGGAGCTCGGCCACAACAACCATCTTCTCACTCAAAGGCAATTTGCGCGTTGGAGCGCTGAACTGCGACCAGAACAACTTTTCCACTTCATCATCTTTTTGATCCTCAAAAAACTTGGCTGCATCAGCCATACTCTTCGACAAATCCACATAGGCGTCTACAAGGCTCCAGCGTCGATCCAGGGGAGCGTACTTCGGATCTAAAAACTTCATCCACAACAAATAAGGGTTTCCAGCCGCGATTTCTCCGGCCTGTCGAAGTTCCTCCCGCGCATCCCTAAGGTCGGAACGTGTCTCCTTGGCCGCATCAAGGGCCTTATTCAGGTCAACTTTATTTGCATGATTTTCTTTTTCAAGAAGCTCATAACGGTTGGCGGCGTTTTTAGCTCCACAGCCATTTCGGCTATTTTCTCTTCGCTTCGGCGATGAGCAGCCTGTTCGGCTCTCAACTCTTCGGCCGCCTTTAGGGCAGCCGCATTGCTAGCCCGGGCCTGTTGCTTGCCTAGGGCAAGTTCCACCCTCAGGGCTTCCACGGCAGCATCATAGTCTGCAGCCCAAGTATATCGCATTAATATTATGCTCCTCTCAAATTTTTCCTACAAAAAATAATAAATAATAAAGGATAGCAGATCACATACCTTGTGACTCGTTAAGCCGCTCGTTCACCAATGTGATATCGGCATCAATAACCCCAATTTGCCTCCTTAGTTTGACAACTTCAACGGACCGGTCGGCTGCCGGATCCTTGGACACCTGCGCATAAATACAGCACAATCGTTACTTAACAATGTGATCCTCCGTTTGCCGCCGAGGGTTGGCAACCAGAGACTCAGGGGCTACTATCCATATGGAGCACACCTAGCACGTGCGTCACGACCAAAAAATTATGTATTTTTCATTACATACCTCAAAGCCTCTAAGCAGGCTCGTAAAGGCTTCATTCAAACCGCTTGTGGCCGATGAAATCTTCTTGAGCACCATGCTCATTAATGAAAGGTGCTCCTCCGAGAGAGCAGCTCGCTCTAGAAGGCCCGTCAGTATGTCCGGCTGGACGCCGAACTGTGCCAGACCCTTCTCATCGCCCCCCGCAAGAGCCGAACGCTCCGGGCTCAAGGCGGCCTAAGGATTAGCTTCTGGCTTCGGCAGATCTGGACTCCTCCATGACGATACATCGAGGTCACCCGCCTCATGAGGCAGAGAGGTTGGTGGGGTTTCACTCTCCATCATCTCCGGAAGGAGATCCCCCAAAGACGAACTCTATCGAGAAGAGCTGCTAGCCGGACTGCAAAGAATGGATCCTGGTTATTGTTCTCGGAGAAAAGCATTATGTTCGTATTTACGATTAACTTACAGCTCAGCTGAGGGCTGGCCCATTGGCGGGCATGACGCGGTGAGGACGCCCTTCGGGGCAGGGCCCCCTGGTGAAGTTTTCTTCCCCTGTTTGGACACCTCCATCTCCATGTCTTCGGAGGCGCCCTCTTCTTCCCGTGAGGGGAGGAGGCCTTAAATTCCCCTTCCCGGCTATCCTCCTTTGGGGAGGCAGCAATTCCCTCGGTTTGGATGTGCAATGTGTGAAGTTCTGCCTCCCTGTTCTTCCCTTCGTATTTCCCTGAGGGCATTTTGCTTAGCACACGACCAAGCATCTTGGCTATGGTGGTACTTGGCGAGGCTTCGGGAAGTGGCACCGGACACCTGATTCTCCCCGCCTTGCTAAGCCACTCCTGGCCACGGAGAACTTTCAAATGTCTCTGATAAAAATAGACGAAGTGTTCGGTTTCTGGGTTACTTACTTGGGTATCTGGGCGATTGCAGCTCAGGCCAGCAACCTCGGTGGTATCCGGACACTTTACTTGTGGTCCGAAAAATAATTTACACATCCCTTCAAGCGTCAGGCCGAAGAAGTGCAGAATAGTCCACGAACCTTCCGGATTGAACTCCCACATCCGGAGAGGCTGGCGTTTGCATGGCAACATCCGTCGGATTAGCATTACCCGAATTATGCTGACAAGGCTAATGTCCCTCTCAACAAGCTCCCGAATACGGCTATGCAGTACTAGTACATCACTAGCAGATCCCCAATCCCGTCCTACATTGGTCCATGACGCCAGTTGAGAAGGAGGTCCCAGACGGAAGTCGGGGGCAGCCACCCACTTTGTGCCTCTGGGAGCCGTGACGTAAAACCACCTCCGCTGCCATAAATCGGACACCTCTGGGAAGGAGCCCTCTGGCCATGGGGCATCGGCATTCCTTCTTATTACGGCACCTCCGCACTCCACGTGTCGCCCCTCAATCATCTTCGTCTTCACATTGAAGGTCTTGAGCCATAAGCCGAAGTACAGAGTGACATGGAGAAAAGCTTCTCACACAACAATGAACGACGAGATATGGAGGATGGCGTCCGGAGCTAGATCGTGAAAATCTAGCTCGTAATAGAACATGAGCCCTCTCACAAAGGGATCAAGGGTGAGGCCCAAGCCGTGGAGGAAGTGAGAAACAAATACGACGCTCTCGTTGGGCTCGGGAGTAGGGATGGCCTGCCCTTGAGAAGGAAGCCTGTGCTGGATGTCGGCGGTCAGATATCTGACCTCCCTAAGCTTCACAATGTCCTCCTCTGTGACCGAGGAGGCCACCCACCGGCCTTGAGGGTTGGGTCCGGACATAGTGGAGGTTCCGGGGTGCTTGAGCTTGGGTCTCGGGTGTAACACCCCGGATGTAACTTTCCATCTTTGTAACTCCAACTCTTGCCATTTTCGGCTATGTGATTTGTTATTCCCTCCGTGGGTTTTGTCTTTTGTTTTTCATTTTATTAATGTCAGGCATATCATATCATGTCATCATGTGCATCTCATTTGCATACGTGTTCGTCTCATGCATCTGAGCTTTTTCCCTGTTGTCCGTTTCGCAATCCGACACTCCGACGTGCACCGCCGCACCCCTCTTGTATCTTTTCGTGTGCGGGTGTTAAACGTTCTCGAAATGGACCGAGCCTTGCCAAGTAGCCCTGGTATAGCACCGGTAGATCACTTGTCAAGTTTCGGGTCATTTGGAGCTCGTTTGGTACTCCAACGGTTAACCGCACTTCCGCAAAGGCCTCTTTTGAGTTGCAGCCCAACACCCCTCCAAAATAGCCTAATAACCCATCTAAGTCACTTCCATGCTCTTCGTCGTAGGATCACGATCGTGTGGGCGAAAACCGCACCCTCATTTGGACACTCCTAGCTCCCTCTACCTATAAATATGTGCTTCCCCCAGATTTTTCGCAGTCCAACCCTAGCCCCGCACCTCTCCGCGCCGCCGGACACGTCCGGACGGAGCCGGACGCGTCCGCCCCGCCGCCCGAGCCAATCACAGCGCGACATGTGGCCGCTCCGCCGGCCCGCGCC
>NC_057810.1:413163378-413172789 GCF_018294505.1 Triticum aestivum
CGCTCCGGCCGCCCGGCCCCGCCTCCGCCCGCCGCCGCCGGCGCCGGATCCGGCCAGATCCGGCCGCCCCGGCCTCTCCTCCGTCCTCCTCCGGCTTCCCGAGCTCCGGCTGGTGAACCTCGAAGCCCGCGCGCGCCAGATCCGATCGAAGCCTCGGTTGACTTTTCTTCCTCCCCCGATTTTCGTCCAAGTACTTAACTGCCATAAATTTTCTTGCATGTTCATCGCCCAACATCTTTGCGCCCGTGGCTCCATTTTGGGCATGTAGCATACCGAATTGTTTGCCTCAAAGAGTACATCCTTTCATCTCATTGCATCATTTGCATTTGATCTCATCTTGATGCCCGAAATGCTGCTGGAAGAGTGCTTCATAATGTTAGTTTCAGATTCTTATCAGAACATGCACTTTTGTCATTTTTGCCATGATTGATGTGTGCATCTTATGTACTTGAGCCCTACATGTGAGTTGGACTATGCCATGTCTTCTTTGTAGAGGTACTTGCCATGTATTTTTGTCATCAATGTGGTGACTAGCACAAGCATGCAAACTAGGCTTCATGATATTGCTGATTTTAGTCCCTGTTCTGCTGATATTTTGATGCCATGTAAACATGATGCTACAGAGAGATCCATGCATATTTTGAGATACTTCAGTAAGGGTGTTTTGAACATATGGTTATGCTCTATCCATCAATGGCCCTGGTTGCAATTATGGAGCAGCCTAGAACGTCATTTTCGTGCTCTACTTTTGCTTCAAAATGTTTCCTGGCAGATTGTTTACATGTTATTCAATTTTGCCAAGGTTGTTGTAGTTGATCCGTGTATGTTATGATGTTGTTCTTGCCACGTATAGCTTCTATGACATGTCTTCTTGATGGATGTATGCTTAGTTTATCTTGAGATGCTCTGTAGTGAGTGCATCGAGCTCGCGAAGGTGCCTTCGTAATTCTGTTTATGCCATGCTCTGTTTGCTGAATCTGTTAACGATACTTGCTAAGTTCACATGGGTGCCATCATATTTTCTGATCCTTTTTGGCTTATGGTCAGTAAGAGACTTTTGATCTATGCTTTGAGTAGATTCATGACTTGTCTTGTTTTGCTATTATAAGTTCCTATAGCTTGTTGATAACTTGCTATGAAGATTGTTTCGTGATGCTGTTTATGCCATGTCCAACCTGATATTTTTTTGCACTTTCACCATGCTTGTTTGAACCTGTTATGATGTGATCTAGCCGTAGCTCAGTGTTCCTCTTTTGTTAAGCATCTCCTGTACATCACTGCCATATGTTTTGTTTTTATGTTGGGGTGCTGTAGCATAGTTTCTTGTTGCATGCTAAGTAGCATCGTGTTGTTAATCGCAGCTTTGTGCCATTGTTTTGCTTGCCATTTGCAAACCGTGCATCCGTTCCCGGTGATCCTTATATCGATTTCAACCGAAATCATCTCATCTTTCCAGCGGCATACTTAGTTTGCCAAGTTGATGCCTTGTTCATCCTTTTTCCTCCCGAAGCACGCATATGCATTGCATATCACATCTCGCATATCATGACATGTATTGCATCATGTTGCTTGTGCATTGCACCGTGATTTATTGTGGTTCCTTTGCTTGTCTTCTTGCTTTGGGTAGAGCCGGGAGACGAGTACGTGCACGAGGAACCTGTTGAGTATGCTAACGAGGATCAAGCCTGCTACAACTCTGAGAACCTTGCAGGCAAGATGAACATACCTTCGATATCACTTCTATCTTTGCTTGCTAGTACTCGCTCTATCGCTATGTTAGCTCTACCTGCCATTGTTTATCATGCCTCCCTATTGCCATGTCAAACCTCTAACCATCCTATCCTAGCAAACCGTTGTTTGGCTATGTCACCGCTTTTGCTCAGCCCCTCTTATAGCGTTGATAGTTGCAGGTGAAGATGAAGTTTGTTCCTGGTCGGAACATGGATATTTTGGGATATCACAATATCTCCTGTTTAAATTAATGCACCTTATATACTTGGTAAAGGGTGGAAGGCTCGGCCTTATGCCTGGTGACTTGTTCCACTCTTGCCGCCCTAGTTTCCGTCATACCGGTGTTATGTTCCTTGATTTTGCGTTCCTTACACGGTTGGGTGATTTATGGGACCCCCTTGACAGTTCGCTTTGAATAAAACTCCTCCAGCAAGGCCCAAACTTGGTTTTACCATTTGCCACCTAAGCCCTTTTCCCTTGGGTTTTCGCGAGCCCGAGGGTCATCTTTATTTTAGACCCCCCCTGGCCAGTGCTCCTTCGAGTGTTGGTCCGAACCGAGCCACCTGCGGGGCCACCTCGGGGAAACTCGAAGTCTGGTTTTACTCGTAGCCTGTCTCATCCGGTGTGCCCTGAGAACGAGATATGTGCAGCTCCTATCGGGATTTGTTGGCACAGTCGAGTGGTCTTGCTGGTCTTGTTTTACCATTGTCGAAATGTTTTGCGAACCGGGATTCAGAGACTGATGGGTCTTCCCGGGAGAAGGTTTATCCTTTGTTGACCGTGAGAGCTTATGATGGGCTAAGTTGGGACACCCCTGCAGGGTATATTATCTTTCGAAAGCCGTGCCCGCGGTTATGAGGTAGATGGGAATTTGTTAATGTCCGGTTGTAGATAACTTGACACTTGACTTCATTAAAATACATCAACCGGGTGTGTAGCCGTGATGGTCCCTTCTCGGCGGAGTCCGGGAAGTGAACATGGTTTGTGTTATGCTTGACGTAAGTAGTTTCAGGATCACTTCTTGATCACTTCCAGCTTCTCGACCGATGCGTTGCTTCTCTTCTCGCTCTCACTTGCGTATGTTAGCCACCATATATGCTTAGTGCTTGCCGCAGCTCCACCATATTACCCCTTTTCCTACCTATGAGCTTAAATAGTCTTGATCTCGCGGGTGTGAGATTGCTGAGTCCCCGTGGCTCACAGATTCTACCAAAACAGATGCAGGTGCCGAGGATACCAGCGCAGATGGCTCAACTGATCTGAAGTGGGAATTTGATGAGGCCCTTGGTCGTTACTATGTATCATTTCTAGATGATCAGTAGAGGTGCCCAGTCGGGACGATCGGGGATCTAGCACTTAGGGTTGTCTTCTTTTCATTTGAACTTGACCGTAGCCGGTCTATGAGTGTATTTGAATGATGTATGATCTTAATTATGTATTGTGTGAAGTGGCTATTGTAAGCCAACTCTCTTTATCCCATTCTTGTTCATTACATGGGATTGTGTGAAGATGATCCTTCTTGCGACAAAACCACCATGCGGTTATGCCTCTAAGTCGTGCTTCGACACGCGGGAGATATAGCCGCATCGTGGGTGTTACAAGTTGGTAATCAAAGCCATCCCCGACTGAGGAGCCCACTGCCTGATTGTTTGCTGGCGAAGTTGAGTCTAGAACAAAAATGTTTTGAGTCTTAGGATTATATATATCGGAGAGTAGGATTCTTTTTACTCCTCAGTCCCTTCGTCGCTCTGCTGACGTCTCCTGACGTAGATGTTTTGACTTTCCTCTTCTCAAATTTCACTAAAAACAATTTAGGATCACGCGGGTATCTTGGAATCGTTCCGATGGTTTTGTGACAAGAACATTGTTCTTGGTGCCTCCTGACATTTAGGGGTTGTGGCAGTGTCCCGGGGAGTTGAGCTCCGAGGTGTTGTCGTCACAATTTTATCGTTGCAGTTCTGGAATACCTGAGTTTTGCCGACATTGAAAATCTCTTTTATGCAGTTGTTGGTGAGATAACCTCGACGTCACCCAGTACTGGGGAGTTCGGGAGTATTGCCATAACTCCTATAATGAATGCTTTTCGAAGGTTGAGGTACATGATTTCCGAAGGTTTCTTGGTTATGTGTTGACGGATGGATACAGCTGGATGTAGGGATTGTTAGTTTGGGTGAGATATATTGCTTCCCCTGTATCCCCAACACCTGATTGCATAACCGGAAAGTTTCGGGAGTTTATAGGTGGGATTCAAGTAGCTCTAGCATTTCTTCTCGCAGATATTTGGTTTGTGATTGGGTAATCCTTACCACTTATTTGTTCTAGTTGTACCTTGTTTATTTCATTCATCAATCTCTTATCAAGTGGCTTCTCACCTTAATGGACGTGTGACATTTGCTTTGGAATTCATTCGTTCATCCTTGTTCGAATGTTTATTGTGAAGACTATATGTTGCAATTTCTATCCATTGATTCAACTTGTCTATCTATCTATCAAGATGCTAACGGATGTCACCCTCTCAGGATGGCTCCGCCAACGCGTCAGAATCTGGAACGCAATGATGGGAGTCAGGCGCACCCTCCACCTCCACCTCCGCCTCCGGAGGCATGGCAAGCTTTGATGGCAGCCACAAACGCCAATGCCTAGATGATGATTCAGCTCATGCAAGAGCGCAACCAAGGCCAAGGCAACCAAGGGAATCAAGGTCAAGGGCAGTTCAATCATCAGCCTCAATTTCCTACCCTCAACCAATTCCTTGCAAATCAGCCGAAGTCTTTCAGCTACTGTGTCGAGGCCACAGACGCCGATGATTGGTTCGTGGATATCAACAAGCATTTTGAATGCAGCAATGTCAGGCCTGAGGACTATGTCAAGTTCGCTTCTTTTCAGCTCAAGGGTCAGGCAGCTGATTGGTTCCAGCAATACAAGGATTCCAGAGGTGGTAGAGTGATTACTTGGACTGATTTCTATCAGGACTTTAAAGCTCACCATATTCCTACCAGTGTTGTTGAGAGCAAGCGAGAGGAGTTCCGCAATCTCAAGCAAGGCAACATGTCAGTGTACAAATACAACAAGCAGTTTCAGAAACTTGCTCGCTTCGCTAAGCAAGATGTTCCTGATGAGAAGAGTATGATCTATCAATTCAGAGGTGGCCTTAGAGAGGATCTGCAGTTAGCTCTCGTGCTTGTTGAGCCTACTCAGTTTGATCAATTCTACAATATGGCACTCAAGCAAGAAGGTGCTCAGCTCAAGTGTGAGGCTTCTAAGAAGAGAATCAGGGATGCAGTGCAATCTTCTTCTTCCTCACAAGTGGCAGCTAAGCAGCAGAAGATCTACCTTCCTCCTCCTCCATTTCGTCAGCCTTACCAACAGAAGAACTCAGGTGCTCATGGATCTTCCCACCCACCCAACCCACGCTATCAGAACAAGTCTCAGCCTCAAGCTCCAAGGTCAAGTGCTCCTTATCATCGTCCGCTCTCAGAAGTGACTTGCAACAAGTGCCAGCAGAAAGGTCAGTACGCGAACAAATGCTTCAATCAAAGGCGCCTTCCTCCTCCTCCTCCTGTGAGATCTTCAAGCAATGTTGTGGTCAAGCATAATCCAAAGTCTGCAAAGGTGAACATGATGAATGCAGCTCAGGCAGAGGATTCTTCAGATGTGATAATGGGTAATCTTCCTGTTAATGATATTCCTGCAAAAGTCTTATTTGATACTGGTGCATCGCATTCTTTCATGTCATATCCTTTTTCATCGAAGCACAATTTTGACACAGAGGAGTTACCTAGAGCAATGCAAGTTATTTCTCCGGCTAAGCGTTTGAGATCTACCTTATTGGTTCCGAATGTCGGTATCAAGATGGGCGACTATAAATTTCTGGCTAAACCAATTGTTCTTGGTGACTCTGATATTGAACTAATTCTCGGGATGGACTAGCTTTCTAAGCACAAGGATCAGCTTGATTGTGCTGCCAGGCAAATTCAATTGACACACCATTCTAAGGATGTTATCATCTATGTCGCTCGTGATGAAACCATTCGGTTGTTTTCTCTCAATGAGAAGGGCGAGTTGGATGCTATCTCTCAAATTCCAGTCGTTTGTGAGTACCACGATGTCTTTCCAGAAGAACTTCCGGGTATGCCTCCTCATCGGCCAGTCGAGTTCGTTATTGATCTTGAGCCTGAAACTGAACCCGTTTGCAAGCGTCCTTACAAGCTTGTACCCAAGGAGCTGAAGGAATTGAAGAAGCAGCTTGATGAACAAGAGCGTCTGGGTTTGATTAGACCGAGTTCATCCCCATGGGGTTGTGGAGTTCTTTTTGTCCAGAAGAAGGATGGCACGGACCGACTTTGTGTCGATTACCGTTCATTGAACAAGAAGACAATCAAGAACAAGTATCCACTTCCCAACATCAATGATCTTTTCAAGCAACTCAAAGGTGCTAAAGTATTCTCCAAGCTTGACCTTCATATGGGTTATCATCAGATTCGCATTCGTGAACAAGATATTCCCAAGACAGCATTCAGAACAAGCTATGGTTCTTATGAATATACTGTCATGTCTTTCGGCCTTGTCAATGCTGCTCCAACATTCTCTTGCATGATGAACTTTATCTTCAACCCCTACACCAATGAATTCGTTCTAGTGTATCTCGATGATATCTTGGTCTTCTCCAAGAATAAGCAGGATCATGCCAAACATTTGCGATTGGTGCTCGACAAGCTCAGAGAGCATCAATTCTATGCGAAGTTTTCCAAATGTGAGTTCTGGATTGATGAAGTTCTTTACCTTGGTCATATCATCTCTGCCAAGGGCATTGCTGTTAATCCCGAGAAGGTGTCTACAGTCGTGAATTGGGAACCTCCTCAGAATGTCAAACAACTCCGCAGTTTTCTTGGTCTTGCAAGCTATTGCCGAAGATTCGTTGAGAACTTCTCTAAGATTGCAAAGCCTCTTTCCAACCTCCTCCAGAAGCATGTCAAGTATGTCTGGACGCCTGAGTGTGACGTCGCTTTCAACACCCTCAAAGAGAAGCTAGTCACAGCTCCTGTCTTGACTCCTCCTGATGAATCCAAGCCATTCGAAGTTTTCTGTGATGCTTCCCTTCAAGGTCTCAGTGCTGTGTTAATGCAAGAGAAGAAAGTTGTGGCCTATACCTCTCGTCAGTTGAAGCCCAATGAAAAGAACTACCCCACTCACGATCTTGAGTTGGCGGGGCAGTTGTCCATGCATTGATAACATGGAGACATCTCTTATTGGGAAGGCAAGTGGACATTTTTATCGATCACAAGAGCCTCAAGTATATCTTCACTCAACCCAACCTTAACCTCAGGCAAACTCGATGGGTCGAAATGATTCAAGAGTACAATCCGAGTATCGAATATACTCCTGGCAAGGCGAATGTGATTGCAGATGGTCTAAGCAGAAAGGCTTATTACAACAGTCTAATTCTCAAGCCGTTTCAACCGGATCTTTGTGAGGCTTTCCGCAAGCTGAATCTTCATGTTGTTCCTCAAGGCTTTCTTGCCAACCTCATAGTCTCTCCTACTTTGGAAGACCAAATTCATGAGGCACAACTCCTGGATACCATGGTGAAGAAGGTGAAACGTGGTATTGACAAGGGCACTCCCAAATACAAGTGCTATCGCTTGGATGACAAAGATACACTTTTCTTCGAGGATCGAATTGTGGTTCCAAAAGGTGATCTAAGAAAAGTCATCATGAATGAGGCACACAATTTCCTCCTATCCATTCATCCTGGAAGTACAAAGATGTACCATGACCTCAAGCAGTCGTATTGGTGGACTCGAATGAAGCGAGAAATTGCTCAATTCGTGAATGAATGTGATGTCTGCAGAAGGGTGAAAGCAGAACACCAATGACCAGCTGGTCTCCTTCAACCTCTTGCTATTCCGGAATGGAAGTTTGACCATATCGAGATGGACTTCGTGACTAGTTTTCCTAAGTCCAAGAGTGGAAATGATGCTATCTTCGTTGTCATTGACAAGCTTACTAAAGTGGCTCATTTCCTTCCTATCAAAGAATCTATCACAGCAGCTCAGCTGGCGGAGCTTTACACCTCCAGAATTGTCTCCTTGCACGGCATTCTACAATTGATATCTTCAGATCGTGGAAGCATCTTCACTTCTAAGTTCTGGGACTCCTTTTAGAAGGCCATGGGCAGCAACATTCATTTCAGCACAACATTCCATCCTCAAACAAGTGGCCAAGTCGAGCGAGTCAATCAAATTCTTGAAGATATGCTCAGGGCTTGTGTCATTTCCTTCGGTATGAAGTGGGAAGATTGTCTTCCATATGCCGAGTTCTCCTACAACAACAACTTCCAAGCGAGTTCGGGCAAGGCCCCATTCGAAATTCTCTATGGCAGAAAGTGCCGTACTCCTCTCAATTGGTCCGAGACAGGTGAACGCCAACTTCTTGGCAACGACTTGATCACAGAAGCCGAAGAAATGTGCAAAGTCATTCGTGAGAATCTCAAAGCCGCGCAATCGCGCCAAAAGAGTTACTATGATAGCAAGCACTGTGACTTGGCTTTTGAAATCGAAGACCATGTCTACCTCCGTGTCTCTCCAATGAAAGGCACTCGTCGCTTCGGTATCAAAGGGAAGCTTGCCCCTAGATACGTGGGTCCTTTCAAGATCATTGGCAAAAGAGGAGACCTCGCCTATCAACTTGAGCTTCCGTCCAACTTTGCAAACGTGCACGATGTGTTTCACGTGTCACAGCTTCGCAAGTGCTTCAAGACTCATGAGCGCACTATCAACTTCGAAGAAATCGACCTCCAAGAAGATCTCTCTTATCATGAGCACCCCGTTGCTATTCTTGAAGAAACCGAGCGCAAGACTCGCAACAAGTCAATCAAATTCCTAAAAGTGAAGTGGTCACACCATTCCGACCGAGAAGCCACCTGGGAGCGCGAGGATCACCTCCGTTCCGAATATCCGGAGTTCTTTCAGTCCTAGATCTCGGGACTAGATCCTCTTGTAGTGGTGGAGTGTTGTAACACCCCGGATGTAACTTTCCATCTTTGTAACTCCAACTCTTGCCATTTTTGGCTATGTGATATGTTATTCCCTTTGTGGTTGGGTTTTGTCTTTTGTTTTTCATTTTATTAATGTCATGCATATCATATCATGTCATCATGTGCATCTCATTTGCATACGTGTTCGTCTCATGCATCCGAGCTTTTTCCCCGTTGTCCTTTTCGCAATCCGACACTCCCACATGCACCGCCACACCCCTCTTGTCTCTTTTCATGTGCGGGTGTTAAACGTTCTCGAAATGGACCGAGCCTTGCCAAGTGGCCCTCGTATAGCACCGGTAGACCACCTGTCAAGTTTCGGGTCATTTGGAGCTCGTTTGGTAGTCCAACGGTTAACCGCACTCCCGCAAAGGCCACTTTTGAGTTGCAGCCCAACACCCCTCCAAAACAGCCTAATAAACCATCTAAGTCACTTCCATGCTCTCCGTTGTCGGATCACGATCGTGTGGGCGAAAACTGCACCTCATTTGGACACTCCTAGCTCCCTCTACCTATAAATATGTGCTTCCCCCCGGATTTTTCGCAGTCCAACCCTAGCCCCGCTCCTCTCCGCGCCGCCGGACGCGTCCGCCCCGCCGCCCGAGCCAATCGCAGCGCGACACGTGGCCGCTCCGCCGCCCCCG